>NC_091283.1:177952104-178252937 GCF_032444005.1 Ranitomeya imitator | reverse complement strand
TCCAAAACGCAAGGGGGGAAATGGATGAGGCATGTGACTAGGCCTCAGTAAGAGTTTTATCCATAGCGATGTAATGTTCTGAAATAGCACAATCATATCGCCTTCAAGAGGGATACCAGTTGAGGGATGGCAACTACAATGAACATGTTTGCTCATAGATTATTCCTGCTGTTCCCTTGATTAATTTATTTTTCTATCTGATTTTAAATTCCATCACACAGTTCAAGAGATATGGAACATTTTAAGTTGTCCTAATTTTGATGGTATGTACCGAGGAGATGTGGCTCACATGGTAATTATGAAGAGCAATCTAAAGACACGCCCCTGAGGATTTTAGTAAGCATAAAACCATAAAACATAGTCCTACATGAAAAATCCATTATCCCTGGAATCATATGATGGATTTAAAAAAAAAGTCATCAGCTGAACTAATCTTTTAGGTGGCCTAAGAAAAAAAAATCTGGCTCATCAGCAGCACAGCTACCAGTCCACACAAGGGATGTGCCGCTTATAGTATGCAAATTGTTTGGGGATGAAACCATCATATTAATGATCGTCCATCCCATCAGCCCACGTAGAAGGGTCTTTAAATGATCGATGACATTTTTTTTATATATCTTTGATTGTTATGGGCACAAATCTGTCTTGATTTGGGCTGAGTACATTCAATCTACACCTCTACCCTTCATGAGAGTTCAGAACCTAGCAGGATCTCATAACTTCAGTTGTAGCAGTTTTCCCTATGTCTACATGTGATTATGTTTCGTGAAGGTCAGTAGAGGTCAGATTGTTCTAGTGCCGGGCTGTAAATATCCAATATTTCTTGCAAAGTATGACCAGACCTGTCATAGCATTTCCTCCAGTATAATTGACAAAGCCCTCACTTTTTCTACCTCTCCTGATTGATTTGTTCCTTGTAAATTACCCAGACGAGTCAACGGTCTCCTGGGCCTGATGTAGAACATCATGAGCTCTCAAAGCTTTAATTAAAACCTGGTTTAATTAAAGGTCTTCAGGGTCTTTATTAGTCACAGTAATTGATTTCATTAGGCATCCAAATACTTCACGGGAGGGGGGGGGGGGGATACAGAAATTCTGGACTTGTTGTGTGTAAAACTCCATGCATGTAATGATGAACCTAGCATGGCCATTCCTTCCAACATTGAGAATGAGCTGGAGATGGGCAACACATTAAAATCGAGGATGATTAGTTACTAGAGAGAAGGTTCCCTTAAAAACAAGGAAAAAGTTGTCCTCTCCCATAAGACTCTGGTATTTATGAAGCCATCTGAGAACTTGTTGAATAGTTATCTTGGAAGCCATATTGGGGTTGTCACCATGTTTTTAATGAACAGAATAAAGAATAGAATTTTGGAGAAACTGAAAGGAAAGACTCCAGAAGGTGTTTTTTTTCCAAATGAGGATCCACTTTTGATTTTGAGTAGAAAGATCCAGTGCAGCTGGAAATTTTGCGCTTTGCTGCGTTTTTTTGGACATAGAGCATGTCACTTCTTTCAGCGTTTTTGCGTTTTTTCACCCATTGACTTGAATGGGTGTTGAAAAAAACGCAGCAAAAACGCAGGTATCATTATTTGCTGCGTTTTTGCTGCTGAAAATCCAAGGACATTAGCATGGACAAAGAGAAAAAAAACACACCAAAAACGCACCTAAACCTGCGTTTTTGACGCAGCTTCTTTCCTGCCAAGATGATCAGGTTTTGCTGCAGAAAAAAAAAAGCAGCAAAAACGTACTGTGTGAACATACCCTAACTATATGTTGACATTTGAATTAATGCGTTTTTTTCTTCAGTTGGTCAAGAGTCTGAAATGCTGACTCTTTCATGCATGGTCACTGAACAATGATGTTTGCTGATATGCCTACTACACATTGTCCAAGCCAGCCAGTTTGTTGACTTTTAAAATAGAAGAGGAAAAACTATGCAAATAGATTAAATAATCAAATTATGCGACTTGATCTCGTCACCATTCTTCCTCTTATCTGTGAATACTGGATGGAAGGACATTTGGTAACTATAAAAAGAGGTTACAGTATATGCCTCTGTATGAGAGACAGATTGAGCCAAGAGATCCAGATATCCAAAGAATCAGAGACTCCACATTACAGTAGCAAAGACATCATGGCTCTATCAAGAGGGACACAGATTTGACTTTCTACATGATGCCAGCTTAGGTGACCATGGCTCCAGCTGAAGAATACAGATCTGCTCTATTGACTGTCGGGAATCCATGGATACATTTGGAGAAAGTCAGGATTGGGACCTGCCAGTCGCCTGGCTCCATGGAGATGTTTGGAGAAGCCAGCTTGTGACCCTCTGGTCAACTGGCCTTGTACCTCAATGGACTGTCATCTTCCTAAGCTTGTCGTTACCTTCTCTCTATGTGCGAGCCACAGGTGGGACAGTCGGCCATGGAAGCTTAAGCCAGGTTGTGACCCTCCGGTCAACTGGCCTTGTACTTGAATGGATTGTTATCTTCCTAAGCTTGTTGCTACCTCTCTCTATGTGCGTGCCACAGGTGGGGTAGTTGGCCCTGGACGTTCTGAAGTCACAGCTGTTCTTATCCTGTCAAGTCAGCGGAAGGGTGAGACTCTGTAATGTGCACCATCTTAAGTATTTTGCTGGGACTGTTCTATGTGTTATCTGTCTGTTTTATGGTTCAATAAAGTATTGGCACACTGTTTTACCCTCACCCTGTGTTGTCTGAATAGCATTACACCACAGTATTTGGTAGGAATAGGCAAGAGGGGATGGATTCATGAGGCCAACACTGTCCAATAATCAAAAATCAGTGTTTCAAAGAAAGCTTGTTTTACTGTTATGACATATCTAGACTGGTCACCAGTCAACCCGTGAAAAGATTGTTAAGCTTTATTAAAAATCATTCTCGGCAGCACATAGTCTTGTGTAACCAGTATATGCTGTCAAGCACAATGCAATTCTATGCGCACAGAACAATTATATTAACGATCATTCTGTATGCATGAAAGTGTGGTCGGCCTATTTAAATGATCACTTATCCGCTTACATTTATTTAGTCAGTCAATCAGCAGTCATTTAACGGCCTTGATTGGTCCGACTATATGCAGCCTTTGATTCCTTGGTGATTATATAATCCCTTTACGAGCAGGAATAATCTAAAGTAATTGGCGAATCAAACCACCCATGTAAGTGGCCATGTATATTTGTTGAATGTGGCTAGAGCCTGTTTTTGGTAGAACTAGCTACCTAATATGTATCCGAGTGCCCCGTCTGTCCCCAACAGCAGATGTTGGGGAAAGAAGGTAAGGGCATGTTGAATTTTAACATGCCCAATCCTTTTTCTTTCTTACATGAGAAGATCCATCTGCCTAGTTGTCTGGCAATGGCTTAATTGACGCCGAATGCATGCCTGGCCGAACTATAGGTGCATGTGTATGAGGTAAGGAATTAAGGTGGTTAGGATGGAGGAATAGCGGTCAACCAAATAAACCTTTGGACAATGGCTGTCTTAAGTGTATGGACCATTTCTACACCTTAAAGCTTTTCTAGAATTATTTTGAGGTTCAATAGAAGCCTGGCTACCAAAATATCAAATGCATTGAAGATGCGGTCTCTTTCTGGGGTCAGACTGGTTGATCTGGGTTGAGGCTCAGCCTCCTGGAGGTCCAATCTAAATTTAAGTCAGATACCTTCTAAGGTTTCTTGTATTTCAAGGTCCTTACCAAATCATACAACAATAGTATAGGTACAGTGACTTGCTAAAGTATTCCCCCCTCCTTGGAATTTTTCTTGTTTTGCTACCTCACAACCTGGAATTTCACAAATTTCTTTTAGGGTTTGCACGAGTTCATATAAAGAACATGGCTAACTGGGAACATTTTTTTTTTTTCCTTTTATTGTGAACCAAACAACAAATAGGACAAAATAACTGTAAACTTCAATGTGCAAAACTATTCCTTAAAGTCAGTACTTTGTGGAGCCTCCTTTTGTAGCCATTACAAAGTCATTTTGGTTAAGTCTCTACAATCTTTCCACATCTTGCCACTGGGATTTTTTCCCATTCCTCAAGATAAAACTGCTCTAGCTCCTTCAAATCAGATGGTTTCATCTACTGAACAGCAATCTTCAAGTCTGACCACAGATTCTCAATTGCATTAAGGTCTAGGCTTTGACTAGTCCACTCAAACATTTACACGCCGGGGCGGATTATCAGAGGGTCAATATGGGCGGTAGCCTAGGGCCCAGTGGTCTGGGGGGGCCCTGGGCTACTACAAAGATTGACCCTCTGATAATCATCTGTGAATGCCGGCGGGCCAATTGGAGGCTGGCGGCTGATGTCGGCTGCAGGCGCACACGTCGCCGGCGTCTGACGTCATTGTCAGTCGCCGGCGAGTGTGCTCTGTTGGAGGGAGCTCATCGCTGGAGGGCGGACAGGTGAGGAGACTTTGTTTTTTTGTTTTTTTTTTATAACGGTGGACACACTAAGGGCAATGCTGGAGGACACTGGGGCAATGCTGGAGGACACTGGGGCAGATTGCTGGAGGACACTGGGGCAGATTGCTGGAGGACACTGGGGCAGATGGCTGGAGGACACTGGGGCAGATGGCTGGAGGACACTGGGGCAGATGGCTGGAGGACACTGGGGCAGATGGCTGGAGGACACTGGGGCAGATGGCTGGAGGACACTGGGGCAGATGGCTGGAGGACACTGGGGCAGATGGCTGGAGGACACTGGGGCAGATGGCTGGAGGACACTGGGGCAGATGGCTGGAGGACACTGGGGCAGATGGCTGGAGGACACTGGGGCAGATTGCTGGAGGACACTGGGGCAGATTGCTGGAGGACACTGGGGCAGATGGCTGGAGGACACTGGGGCAGATGGCTGGAGGACACTGGGGCAGATTGCTGGAGGACACTGGGGCAGATTGCTGGAGGACACTGGGGCAATGCTGGAGGACACTGGGGCAATGCTGGAGGACACTGGGGCAGATGGCTGGAGGACACTGGGGCAGATTGCTGGAGGACACTGGGGCAGATTGCTGGAGGACACTGGGGCAGATTGCTGGAGGACACTGAGGCAATGCTGGAGACACTGGGGCAGATTGGCTGGAGACACTGGGGCAGATTGCTGGAGACACTGGGGCAGATTGCTGGAGACACTGGGGCAGATTGCTGGAGACACTGGGGGAAATGCTGGACATACTGGGGGAAATGCTGGACATACTGGGGCAGATTGCTGGACACACTGGTGGTAATATTCTGGACACACTGTCTGGGGGCAATGCTGGACGCACTGGGGCAGATTGCTGGACACACTGGGGGTAATATGCTGGACACACTGGGGCAGATTGCTGGACACACGGGGGCAGATTGCTGGACACACTGTCTGGGGGCAATGCTGGACACACTGGGGGCAATATGCTGGAGACACTGGGGCAGATTGCTGGACACTGGGGCAATATGCTGGACATACTGGGGCAGATTGCTGGACACACTGGGGGCAGGACTGGAGGCATGGGCAGAATGTAGACACGGGGCATGATTGGAGACACGGGGCAGAATGAAAGACATGGGGCAGGATTGGATCATGGGGCAGGATGGATACGATGGAGACATATGGGGCAGGATGTGGAGATCATATGGGGTAGAATGGATACTCATGAGGGCAGGATGCGAGAACATATGGCTGGAGCCAGGAATGAGACACACGGGGCCAGGATGTGGAATATTATTACCATAGGGGCTAATTAAGGGATATTATTACTGCAGTGATGTATTTATTTTATTTTTTGAGTATACCGTTTTAAATGGGGGTCGGTCCTGTTACTGTGCAGAGTGACACTATATCACCTTTTTTTCATCATGTGGTGTAATGTAGAAGTTGTGAAAAATTAAGTAATGTGTTCTGCAAGCGGAGCTCGAGATAACTGTGTTATTTCCTGCAGAAATGAGTCCTGGCTGGAAGAAATGATGGCGGTCTGTGCTGGATGAAAGATGAAAGACTTCACCTAGAGACGTCACTGGTGAGTCAGTGTTACCTATACACTGACACTATACACTGTATACTATATAGAGGTCCTGTGTATAATACCACCAGTGATCTCTGTATTACCTCTACACAGACACTGCATACTAAGTACAGATCTCCTGTGAATACTGGCACTTATGGTGATAGTATTGTGTTGTTGTTTTTTACTGATCAGTATTGTAGTATTCAGTCACTATGTAGTGGTAATATGTGGTCTGGAAATGGTGTTGTGGTATTTGTCCCTTGTATGTGATATTTGGTCACCAAGTGGTGGTAATATGTGGTCTTGACATGGTGCGGTGGTATTTGTTCCTTGTATGTGATATTATTCGATCACTGTGGTTGTAATTTGTGGTCTGGTCATGGCGCGGTGGTATTTGTTCCTTGTATGTGATATTATTCGATCACTGTGGTTGTAATTTGTGGTCTGGTCATGGTGCGGTGGTATTTGTTCCTTGTATGTGATATGATTGGTCAAAATATACCTAAATTGTATTGCAGATTCTAACAAATATTTAATAGGTTACAGTAGAGTAGGGCCCGGCCATTTTTCTGGAATAATCTGGTTCGGGTATATCATGACCCCCGTCACATGACCCCCATCACATGACCCCCGTCACATGACCGGGGGGGGGGGCCACAGTGTCTGAACAGCCCGGGGCCCTGGCTACCGTTAATCCACCCCTGTTTACACGTTTCCCTTTAAACCACCCAAGTGTTGCTTTAGCAGTATGCTTTGGGTCATTTTCTTGTTGGAAGATGAACCCCCATCCCAGTCTCAAATCACTGATAGACAAACAAGTTTTACTCAAGAATATCCCTGTATTTCTCACCTTCCATCTTCCCCTTGATTGAGACCATTTTCCCTGTCTCTGCAGCCGAAAAACATCCCCACAGCATGATGCTGCCACCACCCCACCACCATGTTTCACTATGGTGATGGTGTTCTTGGCGTGATTAGCAGTGCTGATGTAGTGCCAGACATAGTGTTTACCTTGGTGTGCAAAAATTTCAATTTTGGTCTCATCTTTCCATTAATTTGGGGAATCTCCTACATCTTTTGGCAAATACAAAACGAGCCTTACAATTTTTGTATTTTTAAGTAAAGGCTGTTTTTCTACCCACTCTTCCATAAAGGCCACCTCTATGGAGTGTATGGCTTATTGTGTTTGTATGGACAGATACTCAAGTCTCTGTTTGGGAACTCCGCAGCTCCTTTAGGGTTAATTTTGGTTTGTGTGCTAAGTCTCTGATTAATGCCCATCTTGTCCGGGCTGAGAGTTTTTGTGGGCGGCCCTCTCTTAGCTGGTTTGTTGTGACACCAGTTTCTTTCCATTTGATAATGTATTTGATGGTGCTCCGGGGGATTTTTTTTTTTATAACTGAACCCTTACTTGTTTTTCTCAATAATTTTGTCCTTGACTTGTTTGTAGATGTCTTTGGTCTCCATGGTGTTGTTTGGAGATGTCCTTGGTCTTCATGGTGTTTGGAGATGTTCTTAGTCTTCATGGTGTTGTTTGGAGATGTCCTTGGTCTTCATGGTGTTGTTTGGAGATGTCTTTTGTCTTCATGAGGATGTTTGGAGAGGTCCTTGGTCTTCATGGGGATGTTTGGAGATGTCCTTGTCTTCATGGTGTTGATTGGTTAGTGGTGCCTCTTGCTTAATGGTATTGCAGCCACTGTGGCCTTTCAGAAAAGGTAAAGTGTATATACTGACAGACATTTGACACTTAGGTTGCACACAGGGGGACGTCCTGTCTAAAGCATGAGACTTATGAAGGTAATTGCTTGTGGAGCGCCCCCATGGGGCTGTGGGGTACTCGGTACCAGGTCCTTCGGTTCACAGGGGGATGTCACGGTGGCTGACCCGGTCCGTGGCCCTGGGACGTCCGTGTAAAAGGGAAAGGTCTTTAAAGGGATTGTTCGTGACACCACCTGTGGTATTCGGTCAGGGTGACCGACGCTGCTAAGGAGTCTGCTGGCGTGTTGTTATGGCAGCTAGATGGTATACCTTCCCACAGGTGAAGTGTATCCCCAGAGCTTGCCGGTGTGTAGATGGTAGATGGTGAGAGGCGCATTGAAGAACGATGACATAAGGTTGCAGTCTCTTTACCTTTACTGAAGACTTCAGCATCCACAGTCCAGAGCACCAGATCACAGGGCAGGCAGAGTCTGGCCGGTTTGGAGGCAAGTCCAGAGTCCCCTTGTCCAGGTGGAAATCAGTAGCCTTCCCTTGCGCTGCAGTGTTGTAGTCCCTTACTGCTAAGCTTCTCATAAGGTCCTCACAACTGTTGTAGATGTTATGTCTCTCTCTATGTCCCCAGGATAGGATAGGACAAAGACTTGAGGCGGTTTATAGTGACTCTATCATGCCCCAGCCTCTAAGGTTGCCACCGTGCCTCCTGGGTGTAGGGCGGACAGGTAACGTGAAATTAGCTGTCCTGCCGGTCTCTGGAGCAAGGCATGGACGTTACTCCCTCGGTGTTCTGGCTACCGGGATTCTGCGCCTCAGAAGGAGGCAGCCTGTGTAGGGCTGGTCCCCTTCTGATATCCACTCCTTTGCTACGACTTCTTTTGCACGCTCACTGCAATACAGTTCTGCCTTCGATGTCTCTTTCTAGGAGCTGCAGCTCTGAGAGCATGCACAGCTCTGTGTCCTTCTCCTTTGCTCTCTGAAAGGATCCCACCCCTGCCAGGAACCAACTAACTGAGCGGAGCAGCAACTCACTAACTTTCCCTACAGGCAACCAGTTTTACCAAAGTGTGGGGAATGACCTAATAAATAGGAGCAGAGCTCCCCCTGGTGGCCTGGAGTGTGAAATGTGTTGCATGTTTGTGATATTTGAATGCAGTTGTCCTTCTTTGCCTCCAAACGTAACATCACCCTCCCCTAGAGGAGAATGATATTACTGCAATGACCAGGACCCTGGGACGCTGCACTTGCACCAGAAATTTTTAGGGGCTTCATCACAAAAGAGGTTAATACATATACCCATGCCAATTTTTAGTTATTTGATCTCGCAAAATTTAATGTATACTTATATTTTTCTCACTTCACCAACCTACAACTATTTAGTGCTGATGCATCACACACAAATCGGATTAAAAATGATTTAAGCACAGGCAGTAATGTAATAAAATAGGTAAAAATCCAAGGGGGGTGAATACTTTTGCAAACCACGATGCCAATACCAATAGGTATCAATAGGTTCACATTGATTGCAGTGGATCTGACCAATCCGATTGGAAAATCGAATTGTAAGATCATGTTGGTTTGTGCAAGAGTGAAGGGATTGGAAGACCAGGGATTGCTTGGTGGGAAAGGTCCTGACACCGATGGCACTGACTGGGTTTTGGTCTAGTCTCACTAATGTGCAAAGGTTTCCCGCGGAAATTATGCAAATTATCATCTTTGGAGGGGCCGGTAACGGTTTCTTAGCAACCGGCAGCAGCATAGGTGTCCTTGTAAATAAATTAATTCATAAATAAATTGTGCTCTGGAATAAAAAGTCACGGGAACATAATGCAATGCAAATACAATTCACGTCTCCACTCTCCCCTGCACAGGATGCTAATATTAAGCAGGTAGAGATTTATCTTGGACTACAAGTATCTTTCTGCTGATCACACAACTGGATAATTGGTTCTCTCTGATATGATTGATGGTGGCCTCTGCCCTCTCACTTGCAGACATATTTGTACTAAAGAATATTTCTTCTAAAAAGGTCCATGGAAATGGACTTACACTTTCTACACAGAACCAACATTGCCTCCACAGTTGGCGTTAGGATGGGGACTTTAAAGGGAATCTGACATCAGGTTTTTGCTAACTAATCTGAGAGCAGTGTAAAGTAGGAAAAGAGACCCTGAATCCAGCAATGTGCCACTTAGGTTACTGGATGCAGCAGTTGTGACAATTAGAGTTCTTAGATTTAGCATGAAGCAGAGCTGAGAAAGCTAACCACGCCCACACCAGGCTTTCTGTGTACAATGTCTATTGATAATGAGCTGCTTATCACAGGAGGGGGTGGAGTTAGCAGAGGGCTCACATGGCCAGGTAGTCAGGGCAATGATAATCGCCAGGTGATAAGACCTTCACTTTAAGCAAACAACGGCACACAACCTGATAAGTGACACATTGTTGAAATCTGTATCTCAGCCTCTATCGAATGATGCCTTGCTAATACATAGCAAAAACCTGCTGACAGATTCCCTTTAATCTCCTATAGGTCCTTGCATTTTAAAATTTGCGTAAATGCATACTGCATTATGGAGAACCCGCCCCAATGTAGCTGTGAAGAACTCGCCCCAACGTCGCTGTGGAGAAGCCGTCCCAACGTCGCTGTGGAGAAGCCACTCCAATGTCGCTGTGGAGAACCCGCCCCAACGTAGCTGTGGAGAACCCTCCCCAACGTAGCTGTGGAGGACCCGTCCCAATGTAGCTGTGGAGAACCTGCCGAAACGTAGCTGTGGAGAACCCGCCCCAACGTTGCTGTGGAGAACCCACCCCAATGTAGCTGTGGAGAACCCACCCCAACATCGCTGTGGAGAACCCGCCCCAACGTAGCTGTGGAGAACCCACCCCAACATCGCTGTGGAGAACCCGCCCCAATGCAGCTGTGGAGAACCCACCTCAACTTCGCTGTGGAGAACCCGCCCAAACGTAGCTGTCACTCCCAAGCCATATTCACGTGTCACGGGGCTACCGCGACAGAGAGGTTCCAGAGAACCGCAGCTCTCTGGGCCTCGTTCACACACGATGAACAGAAGCTCTTCTCCTGAATTCTGACCTGGCTGTCTTGTGCCAGCAGGGCAGGAGTTAAAAATTGTTACTGAAGTTACTGAGAGCTATGTCTCTCAGCTGATTTGGTTTTGGTAATCTCTGCTCCTATATAGACTCAGCTTTGTCTACAACTGTTGTCAGTGATCAGTTCTGCTGCCTGGCTTGGAGTGAGAAGGAGTGTGGTATTAGGAGCTTGGAGGTTTATTTACAGAGATTGGTGTCTGCTGTTTTGGTTGCATGTTAAACCTGTTTTCCTTCCTAGTTTTTTCCTTCTCTTCCCTTCTCTGTGTTTCCTCTGTGGTTGTGTGAGCATTTGGTGAGTTTGAGACTTTTAGTTACATTGTCTGTATACCCTGTTTAATTGTCGTATTTATACACTGGTGCAGTCCACCTCCCTTGGGGAGAGAGGGGGCCACTGATAAGGCCTGCACAGGAGACAGGGATACACTGGCGGCTCAGGCCTCCTAACCACTATAGGTACCCCTGAGATAAGGGAAAGCCAGGGCCCCATTATAGTGGCAGGGACAGGTGCGGGTCCCAGTACGCCGTCCTGCCCCTTTTTCGCCGTTAACGGCGTGACATCACGTTTGGATTTACTGCAACTCTACCTACAATACATGCCTCCACTTAGCTGTGGAGAACGTGTTCCTGCTTAACTGCCTGCTTTTCTCAAGCCACATTCACATGTTTGGATTCACAGAATCGCAACCTACATTACTTGCCCCCCACTTTGCGGTGGAGAACTCACCCGCACTTTGCAGTCACTTCCAATCCATATTTAAGTTTGGACCCCCTGCAGCGCCACCTACAGCACCTGGCCCCACATAGCTGTGGAGAACCTGCCCCCACTTAAATAGCTGCATCTCCCAAGCCACATTCACGTGTGAATTCCCTGTAGCTCCACTTACAGTAGAACTGAAGCATTACAGTCTATGAATAAGATGTCATTGTGTCTCGGTGGCTCATATCTATCTGGATTACCTAAACATGCCTTTTCATTACGCAAAGGTTAAAAGAGGTTTAATTTTAATATATCGCCACTCGAGATGAAATATCACATGGTTCCAATTAAATATACTTCTTGTAAAATACGTGAATATGCCGAGTCGTCCACACACTTGTTACATTACTTTCTCCACCATACAGTCACAATGTCTTAACAAGTTATCTGACAAAGTATTTCTAATACAGAAAACTCGGACACCTCCATCTCTATGTTATTGCTGCTGCAGGTCTCGATCTACCAAATATTTCACCTCCTTTTATTTTACGATATCTCAGTCTGTCCCTTTCATTGCTCCTTAGCACAGACCCTGCTTTATTTCCCAGATGTCCTGTACAGAGTGTGTGTATATATGTACAGTATATCCATGAGTGTAGGAGATACTCACCATACACATGCCTCTACCTCCCTCTACTGGTGGCAAGAGGAAAATGGCACAAGTTTTGTATAAATCATGTTTATTAGAACAAACTATATCAACAAGGAATATAATCAATTATATCAGCAAAATTTTTAAGCTATGTGCACACGTTGCCTTAGGAATTTCTGGTGCAGATTCTGCCTCTCCTGGCAGAAAACACAGCTGCGGATTTGTCGTGTTTTTTTTGTGCGGATTCGCTGCGTTTTTTGTGTTTTTGCTGCGTATTTTACCCCTGTGAATTTCTATAATGGAATGGGTACAAAAACGCTGCAGATCTGCAAAAAAGAAGTGACATGCTCCTTCTTTTAAACCGCAGCGTTTCCGCAGCAGATTTTCCGCAACGTGTGCACAGCTTTTTTTTTTCTCATTGTTTCACATTTTACTGTAAATCAATTGTGGATCTGCAGTGTTTCTGCAGCTCAAAAAATGCTGCGGATCCGCAGAGAATCCGCAACGTGTGCACATAGCCTAAGATATTGCTTATGAACTGCTTGAGAATCAAAAATACAACAACTCCACATATCCACTCTATCACATGTTATCATTATACCTAACATTGTTGTTTAATATTAATAATGAGAAACAATAAAGATATTTAATAACACCTTCTATCAGTATTGTAATAATTATTCAAGAGAGATGAAGAAAAGTGAGTCTTGATAAGAAAGAGGACAAACAAAAGAAGTAAAAAAGAAGAAAAGGGGAAGAGGATTGGGTGGAGGAAAAGGATATGTGGGGTAGGAAACGTAATTGTTAGGCCATGTTCACACAGTGCGTTTTTTACTGCGGAACCGCCGCGATTTTGCCGCTGCGGCTCCGCAGCTGTTTTCCATGCAGGGTACAGTACACTGTACCCTATGGAAAACAGGAACCACTGTGCACATGATGCGGGAATTAACTAAAAAAGCCGCGCTGAATAGCCGCGGTAAAAAAGAAGTACCATGTCACTTCTTTTTGCGGAACTGCAGCGGTTCTGCACCCATAGACCTCCATTGTGAGGTCAAACCCGCAGTAAAGCCCGCAGATGAAAAAAATATCTGCAGGTTTTCTGCGGTTTGTGGTGCAGAACCGCTGCAGTGTGGCTGCCCCCCCGTGCCCCAATCCCACCCCCCCATGCTCCGATGCCACCCCCCGTGCTCCAACGCCCCCCCCCCCGCCCGTGCCCTCATCTCCCCCTTATACTTACCCAGCCTCCCGGTGTCCGTCCGTCCGTCCATCTTCTCCCTGGGCGCCGCCATCTTCCAAAATGGCGGGCGCATGCGCAGTGCGCCCGCCGAATCTGCCGGCTGGCAGATTCGTTCCAAAGTGCATTTTGATCACTGAGATATAACCTATCTCAGTGATCAAAATAAAAAAAATAGTAAATGACCCCCCTCCCCCTTTGTCACCCCCATAGGTAGGGACAATAAAAAAATAAATATTTTTTTTTTTCCACTAAGGTTAGAATAGGGTTAGGGTTAGAGGTAGGGTTAGATGTAGGGTTAGGGTTAGGGGTAGGGTTAGAGTTAGGGGTAGGGGTAGGGGTAGGGTTAGGGGTAGGGGTAGGGTTAGGGTATTTTCAGCCATTTTAACCCTAAAAAACTTCCTAGAAAACACACAGACTCTGCATAGAAAACTGCATAAAAAAACGCACTAAAAAACGCATAAAAAAACCCATCAAAAAACGCACCAAAAAAAGGACCTGGGTTTTCTGCCAAGAGCTGCGGTTTTTAGTGCAGAAAAAACAGCAGGGAAATCAGGAACGTGTGAACATGGCCTAAATCTCTCCATCATCTGGGCTACAGATAGGCAAAACGGTCCAGAGATGTAATATCATCCCTGAGAACCCTATGAATTACCGTAATCATTGAAAAATAGATGGGTATTGTAGCATGGCTAAAGGGTGTGTAGTCGATGGGAGGTATGTGCCACATAAGTGCCTTGTTGCTGTAATGTAGCCCGGAATATTGCGTTGTTTTATATAACCATATGTTTGTGTTTCAGGACCTGTGGTGATGTCAGACCACATGGCTAATCATGTGATAGATTACTGGGTGTGGTTAGTCCTATATAAGACTGGCTAATCCTTTACACAGCAGATATGTGTGGAGGTGAAACCCTCCTGAGTGTGTTCGGCTTCAGGACTGAGCCGGATGAACTGGACCCTTGTTTTCCTTTGCCTGAACTAAAGGCTATTTTGCTTTCTGTTGTTTTGCCACATGGTTTATGAAGCAATAAACCCAGTGAACTTTAAAGGAACACGTCTCCTGAGTGTCAGCCGTCGCAGCTGAGTGAGTGAAATCGCTACAATTGGTGGAGACCTGCGAGCAGCGTTCCCAGCGGAGACGAGACGTGAGTTTATTTTTGAATGTCCTGGGTCAAGGCTGTTGCAAGCCAGCAAGCATTGCCGGAGAAAATGGAGGACCTGCTGAAACACTTGGTCCAGCAGGAGCAAAGGCAGCAAGAGACCAACAGGCTGTTGATGCAGCAGATACAACAGAGCCAGCAGCAGATACAACAGAGCCAGCAGGAGCAACGGCAGCAGATGCAGCAAAGCCAGCAGGAGCAACGGCAGCAGTTACAACAGAGCCAGCAGGAGCATCAGCAGCAGATGCAGCTTCTGGCAACCGCCATCCAGGGCAAGGCGAGCGCCCCAACCCCAGGTTTGGCTGATGACACCCACGTCCGGAAGACGGTAAGACGTGCATTGCAGAAAATGACTCCCGGGGATGATGTTGAGGCCTTCCTGACGGTGTTTGAGAGGGTCGCTGAGAGGGAAAAACTTCCGCCAGAGCAGTGGGCAGAGGTACTTGCGCCATACCTGACGGGAGAACCCCAGAAGGCGTACTATGATTTGACCTTGCAGGATGCCAAAGAGTATCACAAATTGAAAGCCGAGATTCTCGCACGTCTGGGGGTGACACTGACTGTCAGGGCACAGCGAGTTCACTCCTGGGGCTATCACCGGGACAAACCACCTCGTTCCCAAATGTTTGATCTGTTGCACCTGGTCCAGAAATGGCTGCAGCCAGAGACCTCTGCGCCTGCACAGATGGTAGAACGGGTGATGATGGATCGGTTTGTCCATTCCCTCCCGAGGCCTATACAGTCTTGGGTTGCCCAGGGTGATCCCCAGAATGCCGACGAGCTGATCGGACTGGTTGAGAGATACCAAGGGTTGGAAGGCTCCTTCGGGAGGCAGCCCATGCCATACTGGGGGTCCCAGAGGGCAGCTGAGTCCCAAAAAGGGGTGGTGCGTCCAAGGTCACAAAGGGCGGGGGAGGTGGTGCCCAAGGTCCCCACGGGTGATGTGATTTGTTGGAGGTGCCACAAGCCAGGACATATAGCTGCCCATTGTTCCCAAGCCACTGAGCAGATGGACTGCAGCATGGGACGCCATTGTTCATACTATGCGTATCCAGTCTGTAGTGTGAACTCTCCATCCAACGAGGGACCTCAAGCGTGTCCCGTAAAGGTGAACGGTCGAGCAGTAACGGCACTGTTAGACTCGGGGAGCCTAGTGACCCTGGTGAGGGCCACTTTTCCTCTTCATCTGCTCCCAGGAAAGAAGGTCGGAGTGCGGTGCATACATGGTGATGCAAAGGACTACCCTATGGCCAGGGTGGACATTGAAACGGCATGTGGCACTGAATCCCACATAGTCGGCGTAGTTCAGGACTTGTTGCACCCTATAATTATTGGCCGGGATTTCTGTTTGTTTTGGGATTTGTGGGGAAAGGGTTCTGAGCTCCCTGGCAGGGAACCAGTGAACCCTGGAACGGTATCGCCACACCCAGAGGCAGACAGCTTTCCTTTTTGTGTTCTGGTTGGGGATGAGGAGGAAGTATCCCCTACATCTGACATTCTGGAGTTAGAGGTTACCGGTGAAAATTTTGGGACTGCCCAACATAGGGACCCCACTCTGAGGGAAGCCTTTAATAATGTCACAGTTATTGACGGGGTGGTACAGGAGCCGGGGGCAGACAAAAGATTTCCCCATTTTCTGTTGAGGGGGGAATTGTTGTACCGGGTCACGAAAATAAGGGAGGAGTTGGTAGAGCAGTTGATAGTGCCGGGTCCGTATAGACGGAAAGTGTTGGACATGGCCCATTCACACATCTTGGGTGGACACCTAGGGGTGGAAAAAACGCAGGAACGGGTTGCGCAGAGGTTCTATTGGCCTGGGTGTCACCGGGAAATAGTGAACTATTGCAGGTCCTGCCCTACATGTCAGCTAACTGCTCCTACTCCTCATTTCCGGAACCCCCTTGTGCCACTGCCCATTATTGAGGTACCGTTCGAGAGAATTGCCATGGACTTGGTCGGTCCCTTAGTTAAATCAGCTCGGGGCCATCAGTATATATTAGTCATCCTGGACTATGCCACACGCTATCCTGAGGCAATTCCCTTGAGGAATTCTTCCTCAAAGAGCATAGCCCGCGAGTTGGTCCATGTCTTTTCCCGGACAGGTCTGCCAAAGGAGATCCTGACTGACCAGGGTACACCTTTCATGAGCAAGGTGATGAGGGAGTTATGCAAAGCCCTGAAGATCTCCCAGTTGAGGACCTCGGTGTACCATCCCCAGTCAGATGGTCTTGTTGAGAGGTTTAACAAGACTCTAAAGAGCATGCTGAGAAAAGCTATAGAGAAAGACGGTAGAGACTGGGATTGTCTCTTACCCTATCTGATGTTTTCCATTCGTGAAGTTCCACAGGCCTCCACAGGGTTCTCACCGTTTGAGCTTCTATATGGCCGACATCCACGAGGACTCCTGGATATAGCCAAGGAAACCTGGGAAGCCGAAGTCACGCCCCACAGAAGCGTCATTGAGCATGTGGCCCTGATGCAGCAGAGGATTGCAAAGGTGATGCCTATCGTGAAAGAACACCTTCTCCAAGCACAAGAAGCTCAAACCAGGGTCTGCAAGAGTGAGGCAGTTCAATTCGGGAGACCGAGTTCTGGTGTTAGTTCCAACGGTGGAAAGCAAGTTCTTGGCCAAATGGCAAGGGCCATATGAGGTTGTCGAGAAACTTGGTGAGGTAAATTATAAAATTCACCAACCAGGAAGACGGAAACCATTCCAAGTTTACCATGTCAACCTCATCAAGCCATGGCAAGATAGAGAGCCGACAGTTACTCCGTCATTGTTAAGCAACCCAGAAGGTGAGGTTGGAGCGGTTACTATAGCAGAGACGCTATCGAAAACCCAGGAACAGCAGTGCCGGGAGTTACTCCAGAAAAACAGGGACCTGTTTTCAGAATTGCCAGGATACACGAAGGTCATAGAGCACGAGGTCCTAACAGAGCCCCATGTGCGGGTGAATGTGAAACCTTATCGTATTCCTGAGGCTCGTCGAGAAGTTATCTCCAAGGAAGTGGAGCGTATGTTGAGGCTTGGAGTCATTGAGGAATCCAAGAGCGGTTGGTCAAGCCCAATTGTCCTGGTCCCAAAACCTGATGGAGAGTGGAGGTTTTGCAACGACTATCGGAAGTTGAATGAGGTCTCCAAGTTCGACGCTTATACCATGCCCCGTATTGATGAGCTCATCGAAAGGCTTGGGCACGCCAGATATACAGTGGGGCAAAAAAGTATTTAGTCAGTCAGCAATAGTGCAAGTTCCACCACTTGAAAAGATGAGAGGCGTCTGTAATTTACATCATAGGTAGACCTCAACTATGGGAGACAAACTGAGAAAAAAAAATCCAGAAAATCACATTGTCTGTTTTTTTAACATTTCATTTGCATATTATGGTGGAAAATAAGTATTTGGTCAGAAACAAACAATCAAGATTTCTGGCTCTCACAGACCTGTAACTTCTTCTTTAAGAGTCTCCTCTTTCCACCACTCATTACCTGTAGTAATGGCACCTGTTTAAACTTGTTATCAGTATAAAAAGACACCTGTGCACACCCTCAAACAGTCTGACTCCAAACTCCACTATGGTGAAGACCAAAGAGCTGTCAAAGGACACCAGAAACAAAATTGTAGCCCTGCACCAGGCTGGGAAGACTGAATCTGAAATAGCCAACCAGCTTGGAGTGAAGAAATCAACAGTGGGAGCAATAATTAGAAAATGGAAGACATACAAGACCACTGATAATCTCCCTCGATCTGGGGCTCCACGCAAAATCCCACCCCGTGGGGTCAGAATGATCACAAGAACGGTGAGCAAAAATCCCAGAACCACGCGGGGGGACCTAGTGAATGAACTGCAGAGAGCTGGGACCAATGTAACAAGGCCTACCATAAGTAACACACTACGCCACCATGGACTCAGATCCTGCAGTGCCAGACGTGTCCCACTGCTTAAGCCAGTACATGTCCGGGTCCGTCTGAAGTTTGCTAGAGAGCATTTGGATGATCCAGAGGAGTTTTGGGAGAATGTCCTATGGTCTGATGAAACCAAACTGGAACTGTTTGGTAGAAACACAACTTGTCGTGTTTGGAGGAAAAAGAATACTGAGTTGCATCCATCAAACACCATACCTACTGTAAAGCATGGTGGTGGAAACATCATGCTTTGGGGCTGTTTCTCTGCAAAGGGGCCAGGACGACTGATCCGGGTACATGAAAGAATGAATGGGGCCATGTATCGTGAGATTTTGAGTGCAAACCTCCTTCCATCAGCAAGGGCATTGAAGATGAAACGTGGCTGGGTCTTTCAACATGACAATGATCCAAAGCACACCGCCAGGGCAACGAAGGAGGGGCTTCGTAAGAAGCATTTCAAGGTCCTTGAGTGGCCTAGCCAGTCTCCAGATCTCAACCCTATAGAAAACCTTTGGAGGGAGTTGAAAGTCCGTGTTGCCAAGCGAAAAGCCAAAAACATCACTGCTCTAGAGGAGATCTGCATGGAGGAATGGGCCAACATACCAACAACAGTGTGTGGCAACCTTGTGAAGACTTACAGAAAACGTTTGACCTCTGTCATTGCCAACAAAGGATATATTACAAAGTATTGAGATGAAATTTTGTTTCTGACCAAATACTTATTTTCCACCATAATATGCAAATAAAATGTTAAAAAAACAGACAATGTGATTTTCTGGATTTTTTTTTCTCAGTTTGTCTCCCATAGTTGAGGTCTACCTATGATGTAAATTACAGACGCCTCTCATCTTTTTAAGTGGTGGAACTTGCACTATTGCTGACTGACTAAATACTTTTTTGCCCCACTGTATATCCACCTTGGATCTGACAAAGGGGTATTGGCAGATCCCCATGGCGCAGGAAGCCAAGGAGAAGACAGCCTTTTCGACACCTGATGGATGCTTCCAGTATGCCCGGATGCCGTTTGGCCTACAGGGAGCTCCGGCGACCTTCCAGAGGGCTATGGATAGAGTTCTTGCACCCCATAAGGCCTACGCTGCTGCGTACCTAGATGATATCGTCATCTTTAGCCCGGACTGGGAGAGTCATCTGGAGAAAGTCCAAGCGGTGTTGGATGCTATAAGAGAGGCCGGATTTACTATAAACCCAAAGAAGTGTGCCTTGGGTAAAGAAGAAGCTAAGTACCTTGGATACATAGTGGGTCACGGAGAAATAAAACCCCAAATCAGTAAAGTGGAGGCAATTCAAACGTGGCCAAAACCAGTTTCCAAGAAGCAAGTTAAAGCCTTCCTGGGAATCGTGGGATATTACAGGAGGTTCATCCCAAACTTCGCCACGATGGCTGCGCCTCTGACTGACCTGCTAAAAGGGACAAAACCAGTAATGGTTAAGTGGTCCGAAGAAACAGAGTCAGCCTTCCAAGAAATGAAAAACGCTTTGTGTAAGCAACCCGTTCTGATGGCCCCAAACTTCAAGAAAGAGTTTATTCTTCAGACAGATGCCTCAGATGTTGGGGTGGGAGCAGTCCTTTCCCAAGAACTACATGGGGAGGAGCATCCTGTTCTCTATCTGAGTAGGAAGCTGTCCTCATCTGAAAAGAACTACTCAGTCGTTGAGAAGGAGTGCTTGGCCATAAAATGGGCAGTGGACACATTACGGTACTATCTGCTGGGACGTAAATTTAGACTGATATCCGACCATGCCCCACTTAGGTGGATGAGGGAAACGAAGGGTAGAAATGCTAGGGTCACCCGTTGGTTCTTATCCCTGCAGGACTTCAGTTTCCATGTGGAACATCGGGCCGGAAAGCTGCACGGTAATGCGGATGCCCTATCAAGAATCCCTTGTTTAGTGGGAGAAAGTGCCAAGCCCCACGGCTTTAGGCAGAGGGGGGAGGTATGTAGCATGGCTAAAGGGTGTGTAGTCGATGGGAGGTATGTGCCACATAAGTGCCTTGTTGCTGTAATGTAGCCCGGAATATTGCGTTGTTTTATATAACCATATGTTTGTGTTTCAGGACCTGTGGTGATGTCAGACCACATGGCTAATCATGTGATAGATTACTGGGTGTGGTTAGTCCTATATAAGACTGGCTAATCCTTTACACAGCAGATATGTGTGGAGGTGAAACCCTCCTGAGTGTGTTCGGCTTCAGGACTGAGCCGGATGAACTGGACACTTGTTTTCCTTTGCCTGAACCAAAGGCTATTTTGGCTTTCTGTTGTTTTGCCACATGGTTTATGAAGCAATAAACCCAGTGAACTTTAAAGGAACACGTCTCCTGAGTGTCAGCCGTCGCAGCTGAGTGAGTGAAATCGCTACAGTATATACAGGGCCGTATTTAGAGTTTCTGCTGCCCTTGGCACTTTTAGCGCTGCCTCCCCCTCTGGTGAGTATGACACTATCGGCAGTGACTTTGGGAAGAATCACTGATGTGAAAGTTGCCGTTTGCAGCAGATCAGGCAGTTTTTCTGCATCTGCCACGTAACGGATCACTTACGGCAACACTGCGTTTGGTTTCATTCATTCCTTATGGGATTTGCGGTACTTGATGTGATCTGGGAAATGCGGTGCCATACCTCCCAACTTTTGAAGGGAAAAAGGTCTAAAGGTTGCGGCGCACGTAGTGCGCCGTGGCAATTTTTAGGCGACGCCTCTGACCACACCCATTTCACAACTAATCACACCCATATCCAAGTCCCAACCACACCCATTTAGCACTGCTGATCACACTGTTTCATATACATTAAAACAAAAAAAAAATATGGCCACGCAGTGCTTCATACTGTACAATGGCTATGCAGTGCTCCACATACTGTATAATGGCCCTACATGATGTTCCATACTGTATAATGGCCACACAGTGCTCCATACTGTATAATGGCCACGTCTGTCCTGTGTCCTTGTGTGTACCACATTGAGAATGGAGAAAAGAAAGAAGACCAAAGAACTGTCTGAGGACTTGAGAAACCAAATTGTGAGGAAGCATGAGCAATCTCAAGGCTACAAGTCCATCTCCAAAGACCTGAATGTTCCTGTGTCTACCATGCGCAGTGTCATCAAGAAGTTTAAAGCCCATGGCACTGTGGCTAACCTCCCTAGATGTGGATGGAAAAGAAAAATTGACAAGAGATTTCAACGCAAGATTGTGCGGATGTTGGATAAAGAACCTCGACTAACATCCAAACAAGTTCTAGCTGCCCTGCAGTCCGAGGGTACAACAGTGTCAACCCGTACTATCCGTCGGCGTCTGAATGAAAAGGGACTGTATGGTAGGAGACCCAGGAAGACCCCACTTCTTACCCCGAGACATAAAAAAGCCAGGCTGGAGTTTGCCAAAACTTACCTAAAAAGGCCTAAAACGTTTTGGAAGAATGTTCTCTGGTCAGATGAGACAAAAGTAGAGCTTTTTGGGCAAAGGCATCAACATAGAGTTTACAGGAGAAAAAAAAAGAGGCATTCAAAGAGAAGAACACGGTCCCTACAGTCAAACATGGCGGAAGTTCCCTGATGTTTTGGGGGTGCTTTGCTGCCTCTGGCACTGGACTGCTTGACCGTGTGCATGGCATTATGAAGTCTGAAGACTACCAACAAATTTTGCAGCAGAATGTAGGGCCCAGTGTGAGAAAGCTGGGTCTCCCTCAAAGGTCATGGGTCTTCCAGCAGGACAATGACCCAAAACACACTTCAAAAAGCACTAGAAAATGGTTTGAGAGGAAGCACTGGAGACTTCTAAGGTGGCCAGCAATGAGTCCAGACCTGAATCCCATAGGACACCTGCGGAGAGATCTAAAAATGGCAGTTTGGAGAAGGCACCCTTCAAATATCAGGGACCTGGAGCACTTTGCCAAAGAAGAATGGTCTAAAATTCCAGCAGAGCATTGGAAGCAACTCATTGATGGTTACCGGAAGCGGTTGGTCGCAGTTATTTTGGCTAAAGGTTGTGCAACCAAGTATTAGGCTGAGGGTGCCAATACTTTTGTCTGGCCCAATTTTGGAGTTGTGTGTGAAATGATCAATGTTTTGCTTTTTGCTTCATTCTCTTTTGTGTTTCTTCATTTAAGACAAAATAAATGAAGATAATAATACCAAAGAATTTGTGTTTGCAATCATTTTCAGGAAGAAACTGAGTATTATCTGACAGAATTGCAGGGGTGTCAATACTTTTGACCATGACTGTACTGAGCCCGAGTGACGGGCGAGACACCACATGTACTGAGCCCGAGTGACGGGCGAGACACCACATGTACTGAGCCCGAGTGACGGGCGAGACACCCCATGTACTGAGCCCGGGTGACACTGTAATATGTAAGTAACATCAGACTGTATTGTGGGGACCATTCACTTCTATGGGAGGGTGTTAAAGGGAACCTGTCACCCCCAAAATCGCGGGTGAGGTAAGCCCACCGGCATCAGGGGCTTATCTACAGCATTCTGGAATGCTGTAGATAAGCCCCCGATGTAACCTAAAAGATGAGAAAAAGACGTTATATTATACTCACCCAGGGGCGGTCCCGCTGTTGGTCCGGGTCCGGCGCCTCCCATCTTCATCAGATGACGTCCTCTTCTGGTCTTCACACCGCAGCTCCGGCGCAGGCGTACTTTGCCTGCCCTGTTGAGGGCAGAGCAAAGTACAGCATTGTGCAGGCGCCGGGCCTCTCTGACCTTTCCCGGCACCTGCGCAATGCAGTACTTTACTCTGCCCTCAACAGGGCAGGCAAAGTACGCCTGCGCCGGAGCTGCGGCGTGAAGACCAGAAGAGGACGTCATCTGATGAAGATGGGAGGCGCCGGACCCGGACCAACAGCGGGAACGCCCCTGGGTGAGTATAATATAACGTCTTTTTCTCATCTTTTAGGTTACATCAGGGGCTTATCTACAGCATTCCAGAATGCTGTAGATAAGCCCCTGATGCCGATGTGCCTACCTCACCCGCGATTTTGGCGGTGACAGGTTCCCTTTAAGGAGGAGGAGGAGGTGAGCTGTGACATCTCCTATTGTGACTGTTGGATCTGGTTGCCGGGGTCTACCTTCCTGTGGTTGTTACAAGTATCCTCCGCTCACCTTTCGGGGTGTTGCGCTCCTCGTCCACTTGTCTCAGGAGATTCGGTTGAACGCTCGGTCCGGCGCTGACATCCTGCAATATAATGGAAATGGCGGCTGAAGCTGCAGCACAAGGAGACACCGGAGAACGGCGGGGACAGAGCGCTCTGTAGCCGTGGACACGTGCAGTATAGCACGCGGCTGCCGGTCATGTGACGCCTGCACTCACTTTCACCAGAGGAGCGGCGCTATAGGTCAGAATATCAGAGTAGAAGCCTCGCTGTCTGATCACCGGATATTTCCGCGGGAGGACGGCGCTGATCCGCGCGGGTGACACCGGCACAAGCGACTGCGGACGCGGGATCTCCCAGTGTGGACGGGACTCCGCGGAGGATGGGGGTCGTCTGCCGTTATCTGCTCCATCTGCGCCCAACAGAGAAGACAAACATGTCCGATAACTCTACAGGACCGTGACAGCTGCAGAACATCGCCCCCCCCTCCCTCCCTCCCTGCAGAGCTTCATCGCCCCCCCTCCCTCCCTGCAGAGCTTCATCATCGCCCCCCCTCCCTCCCTGCAGAGCTTCATCATCGCCCCCCCTCCCTCCCTGCAGAGCTTCATCATCGCCCCCCCTCCCTCCCTGCAGAGCTTCATCATCGCCCCCCCTCCCTCCCTGCAGAGCTTCATCATCGCCCCCCCCTCCCTCCCTGCAGAGCTTCATCATCGCCCCCCCTCCCTCCCTGCAGAGCTTCATCATCGCCCCCCCTCCCTCTCTGCAGAGCTTCATCATCGCCCCCCCCTCCCTCCCTGCTGCAGAGGTTCATCATCACCCCCCCCCCTCCCTCCCTGCAGAGCTTCATCGCCCCCCCCCTCCCTCCCTCCCTGCAGAGCTTCATCATCGCCCCCCCCTCCCTCCCTGCAGAGCTTCATCGCCCCCCCCTCCCTCCCTCCTTGCAGAGCTTCATCGCCCCCCCTCCCTGCAGAACATCGCCCCCGTCCGTCCTCATACTCACCTCCTGTCACTCAGCTCAGCTGCCTGTCCCACACACTGCGCGCGCCGCAGCCGCCGACATCCCTCTGGCGCTCTGTCCCGCCGCAGCGCCTTCTTCCTGACTGAGTGAGCGGTCATGTGATACTGCTCAATAAGGTCATGAATATGCGCATATTCATTACCTTAATGACCGGTACCATGTGACCGCTCACTCAGGACGTGCTACAGACGGTGAGAACAGGCATCGCTGGAGGCTGGAGCAGGAGGTGAGTATCGTCTCTCTTCATGGAGGGTGGGTGGGATGCGGAGGCGGGGAGGGGCGCGGGGAGGCAGGCGTCGGTTGCGTTTGTGACTTAAAAAAAAAAAAAAATCCTTGCCCAGGTGCCGCCCCCCCGCAATGTCGCCGCCCTAGGCACGTGCCCTCGAGTGCCTAGTGGCAAATACGGCCCTGAGTATATAAGGAGATAGATAAATGTGTGAGTGATTTAGGTTCTTGAAAGCCAAAGATCTAATTCAGGAGTCTCCCTAAATACGATCCAGGGAGCCCATGTATTATAAGTTTTATCGGGGTTTCCTGAAATCTGACTTATCAATTGTTCCATTCTGTAAATGTCGTTGAGTTCTGCCACAAATTCAGCGCGCGAAGGGAATTTCTCTTGTTTCCAAAATCGGGGAATTAAATTCCTGACAGCAGTAAGGAAGTAACTGAGGAGGCCCTTCTTGAACCGAGATATTGGTAGGTCACATAAGGATAACAAGGCTAGGCCTACTGTAGGTTGAATCTGTGTGATTGACAACTTATTGTGGAGTTCAAAAACAGCTAGCCACAGATTGTTTATTGGGGGCAATCTCACCAAATATGTACGTAAGAGCCTATCTCTTTTAAGCATCTCCAACAGGTATCAGGAGTTGTTGGGAATATAGTAGGCACCATGGAGGGGCACCTATACCACCTTCACAAGGTCTTATAGCTCCTCTACTGTGACACTGCACATAATGATGACCTAAATGTGAATAAGAGAATCTTTGTTCTATCCTCAGGTGATAGAGATTTCCCCAGATCAATTTCCCATTTTGAGAAGAACGTTCGGAAATCATGTAGGGGGGTCCTTCTTTCCTGGAAGGTTTTGTGTAGTAATGACACAGTGTGGTCCGGAGGGTTTGTTGATATACAAAGTGCTTCAAATTGAGTTTGAGGGACACTGCGGCAGTCCCGCTGTCCCCTGACTGCCGGGCCTCTGTATGGCTACCCCCGGTCTCTCACGGGGTGACGGCGCCAGTGATTGGTGGCCGCGCGCGCCGGGGGGCATGGCCTCATTTGAAAAGGGGACGGGCACGCCTCACGCGGCTTCCTCACTTGAACCCGGACCTGGTTCCCGCCCTCCCTCCCTTGTGTTTTGGTTGGTTTTTCAGTCGCAGCTGCGGAATGGGTGGAGATTCTGGTGGTGAAGATACCTGCACCTGCATCGGGAGACCGGAAGGCAGACAATCTCCCTACACCCGATTGGTTGGCAAATTTTGACGGTTTTAAGTTGCGACCATAATTTTAAGCCAAAAGAAAAAGATGGAAGTTATTTGAATAAGTTCTTTCATAAATAAACAAGTCATATTGAAATAGGCATGTGTGGCGTCACTTTGTGAGAGAAGAGATTTTCTGGGTCGCGGCAGTCAGCGGTCTACTGATATTGGTTTGCTTTGCCAGTGTGTATATAAAGACAATCTACTATATAAAGCTGAATGTGTGTATGTGTGTGCGTCTATGTGTGTGTGTATGTCCGGGATTGGCATCTGCACCGTCGCAGCTACAGCCACAAAATTTTGCACAGTCACACGTCTGGACCCCGAGAGCGTCATAGGCTATGTTGTGAGGTGAAATTTTAACCCCGCGCGTTCCAATTCACCAAACAATTTTGCCCCTATCTACATAATGGGTAAAAAAGTGAAAGGAAAAGTGTTGGAAGCGTCGCAGCTACAGCAACAAAATTTTGCACAGTCACACGTCTGGACCCTGAGAGCGTCATAGGCTACGTTGTGAGGTGAAATTTTAACCCCGCGCGTTCCAATTCACCAAACAATTTTGCCCCTATCTACATAATGGGTAAAAAAGTGAAAGGAAAAGTGTTGGAAGCGTCATAGCTACAGAAACAAAATTTTGCACAGTCACACGTCTGGACCCTGAGAGCGTCATAGGCTATGTTGTGAGGTGAAATTTTAACTCCGCGCTTTCCAATTCACCAAACTATTTTTCCCCTATCTACATAATGGGGAAAAGTGAAAGGAAAAGTGTTGGAGGCAAATTGACAGCTGCCAGATGTGAACAAGGGGGACTTAAAGAGTGAGAGCGATGGCGCCAAAGAGTATATACCGTACAGTTGCTAAGGTAGGACCCCGACATGGGATACTCACCACACGGGGATATGAACACACACACAAAATGCGCCACACACTACCACGTGCTTGAACACCTATACCACCCTCAGCACACATTTCACCACACATACGCCAACCTCGCCACATAAAAGTCGAAATACAAAAGTCGCCGCTCAAAACTCACCACGCGCAAAACTCGCCACATGCAAAAAATAGGCTCACGCAAAACTCGCCACAAGTGCAAAACTCACCTCATGGAAAACTCGCCACATGCAAAACTTGCACATGCGGAAAAATTGCCATATGCACAAAATTTGCAACACATGCAAAAGTTGCCTCACACAAAACTTGCACATACTCAAAAGGCACCAGACATAAAACTCACCACGCGCAAAACTCGCCATGCGCAAAACTTGCTGCACACAACTTGCTACACTAACCTGTCACATGCAACTCGACACACAAAAAGTTGCTACATGCATGTTGCCACACAAAACTCATCTCACAAAAGTTGCTACATGCATGTCGCCACACACAACTCAACACACACAACTTGACAAACGAAACTCGCCCTAAAACACACACAAGTCTGGTATTAGCCTTCAAAAATAAAATTCTGATTAATAAGCAGACAAACTACAAGAGCAACAAATGTACCATATAGGAAATACGGCAGCTGTCAGTCACATGACCTGTCTATTATGTGTATGTGTGAGATAATATATACCGCCAGGGGGAGGGCTTCCTGTTGGCTAGGGATTTATCAGGCTGCCAATTTATCTTACAAATACTGAGGTAAAAATACTGAGCAAATAACGTGTTAACGAGGTCTAATACAGGAGATCACACAGGTATATACTATATACAGGGGAGATGACACACAGATATATACTATATACAGGAGAGATGACACATAGGTAAATACTATATAAAGGAGGAGATGACATACAGGTACATACTATATACAGGAGGAGATGACATACAGGTATATACTATATACAGGAGGAGATGACACACAGGTATATACTATATACAGGAGCAGATTACCTACAGGTATATACTATATACAGGAGGAGATGACATACAGGTATATGCTATATATAGAAGATGACATACAGGTATATACTATATACAGGAGGAGATGACACACAGATATATACTATATACAGGGGAGATGACACACAGGTATATATTATATATAGGAGGAGATGACATACAGGTATATACTATATATAGGAGGAGATGACATACAGGTATATACTATATATAGGAGGAGATGACATACAGGTATATACTATATACAGGGGAGATGACACACAGCAGGTATATACTATATACAGGGGAGATGACATACAGGTATATACTATATACAGGAGATGACATACAGGTGTATACTATATATAAGGGAGATGACAAACATGTATATACTGAGGTGAAAATGAGAGGTGTGAGGTGAAAATGAAAAGGTGTGAGTGCTAAATGAGAGGAGTGAGGGAAAATAGTGTAGTGATCGGAAAATGACAGATGTGAGGTCGAAATGACAAGTGTTAGGCGGGAATGAGAGGAGTGAGGGAGAAAATGAGAGGTGTGAGGGAGAAAATGAGAGATGTGATTGGGAAAATGAGGGGCGTAATGGGAAAATAAGAGAAGTGACGTGCTATAACTAACCACAGATATTTACTATGCCCAGGCAACGCCGGGCTCTTCAGCTAGTTGTTCATAAAAGAACCATGTGCCTGGTGGTGGCTCCTCATCCTGGACTATTTCTTGTAAAGATTTTATTCCTGTTTGTTTTAAATAATCGTGAATAATAGATTTTGTGCTTCTACACTTGTTTAAGTACATCTCTCTGTTTGACCGGATTATCATAAATTGGAATCAATGGTCCTGGAAATGTTGTGATCTGGAGGCTCTCGCTTCTGTTTTTGATAAAGGATAACATGTTTCTGGTGAGAAAGGGCAAGGGGGTATTTTTTCCTTCTTCTCTTTTCAAGGACCAAAAGGACCATCTGGGAATCACAACCATTAAGGTCATTTTCTAGGTTAATCCATTTCTTGTTATTTCTGCTATGATACAAGTCTAGGATACATGTTCCTATTGAAGCATAGCTATAGATCGCGAGGTCTGGGAGACCCTAGGCCACCTGTCTGCTTGGATCTGCTTAATAGATACAAGATGCGTGCTCGATTGTGAAACCAAATAAATCGAGCGATCGCTTGTTTGAGGCGAGAGAAGAAGGAAGCTGGCAGGTGTAGGGGTGTAGCCGGGGTATTGTTTGAAAATAATATAAGAGACGTGACAAAAGGTCCATTTTAATTACGTTAATCCTACCTAGCCATGACAACTGAAGTTTATGCCACCTCTCCAAATCCGATTCAGCTTTTTGTAAGGCTATTTTAAAATTTGCTTCATATAGTTGACTTGTTTTAGCTGTAATTTTAATACCTTGATAGTTGAGAGAGTCAAAACGCCATTTAAATGGGAAGGCTATCCTCAATTGATCGACCAAGGGTAGTTGTATTGATATATGTAAAATCTCCGTTTTATGGCAATTCATCTTAAAATTACTTAAAAGGCTAAATTTATGTAGTTCCGAGATAATGTTCGGCAGACTCGTTGTCGGGGATGTGATATATAGGAGGATGTCATCTGCGAAGAGAGCTAGTTTATGCTCTTCCGATCTTAATTTTGTTCCTTTGATTGAGGGATTATTCCGTATTGCGATGGCCAGATGCTCCATTGTTAGTATATATAAAAGGGGGGAAAGTGGACATCCCTGCCTTGTACCATTTCTGACAGGAAATATGTTTGAGAGTGCGCCATTGACCTTAACTTGGGCACTGGGGGAAGCATATAGGGCGGTAATCCTACGTAACATGTTTTCCTTTAGGCAGATTCCCTCCAGGGTCGAAAAAATGAATTCCCAGTGTACCCGGTCGAAAGCTTGGAAATGGCGCAAGTTATTAAAAACTTCAACTAATGAGGTTTTCTTTCCTGATGGAGCATATTTAAAAACGTGCTCTTCCTCAGACTGCAGGGACACGCCACCCTACAAGTAATACCCGAGTTCTAATGTATTCATATGTTTCCAGTAGGAATAATAGAAGAAAGGCTCAACACAGCAGATCCCAGAGAAGATGCTTAGAAGTGCTACAATATGGAGCATATAATGTTTTTTTTGTCGGTCACAGTGTAATGTTGCGCCCCACACAGTAGTGTAGCTACTGGAGGGCAGGGGGTGCCAGCACCCCGGGCCCCCCGCTCTCAGGGGCCGACCCCAGAGCTGCACTACTTTTAGCACTCCAATACAGTTAAGCTCTGCGGCAGAGCAGGGAGACACGATCTCCCCACACTGCCGCTCTCCGTTCTGCTGGCAGTCACTTTGGTCTAAAGAAGGGCAGGTCCGGAGCGGAACGACACAGTGACATCATCGCGCTATAAGAGGTTTATTTTTTGCTTTTAAAATTGTGTTTTGGCCATAAATGTGTGAGAGCCCTGCAAAAATAGTGGGGGCAACTAATGGAGGCTATGATACATAATGGTGGCTACAAAGATGGCCATGACACAGTGTGGGGGCCACTAAGGTGGCCATGACAGTGTGGGGGCTACTAAGGTGGCCATGACACAGTGTGGGGGCAGAGGCGTAGCTAGAGCTTTTGCCGTCCGGGGCTGCTCCCGAGTTTGGCGCACCCCACCCCCCACCCCGCTCAATACACATAAAGTTTACCAAAAATAGTTTTCCTGTTATGTAGAACTTAAACTGGGCCTAATGGTGTCACCCCCACATGCCAAACCTGTGACTTTTAATTAATTAATATCAGAGAGAACAAATGACTGCCATACACAACAGAATCCACTATACCAAAACCAACAATATCACATACAGGAAGAAACACCACCACACCATGACCAGACCACATAGTGACCGAATAATACTATATACAAGGGACAAATACCGCCTCACCATGACCAAATCACATATTACCACCACTTGGTGACCAAATAGCACATACAAGGGACAAATACCACAACACCATTTCCAGACCACATATTACCACCACATAGTGACTGAATACTACAATACTGATCAGTAATAAAGAAAAAAAAACACAATACTATCACCATAAGTGCCAGTATTCACAGGAGATCTGTACTTTGTATGCAGTGTCTGTGTAGAGGTAATACAAAGATCACTGGTGGTATTATACACAGGAGCTCTGTATATAATGTATAGGTAATACAGTGATCACCGGTGACATTATACACAGGACCTCTGTATATAGTATACAGTGTATAGTGTCAGTGTATAGGTAACACTGACTCACCAGTGACGTCTCTAGATGAAGTCCTTCATTCATCTTTCATCCAGCACAGACCGTCATCATTTCTCCCAGCCAGCACTCGTTTCTGCAGGAAATAACACAGTTATCTCGAGCTCCGCTTGCAGAACACATTACTTAATTTTTAATAACTTCTACATTACACCACATGAAGAAAAAAAGGTGATATAGTGTCACTCTGCACACTAACAGGACCGCCCCCCCATTTAAAACAGTATACTCAAAAAATAAAATAAATACATCACTGCAGTAATAACATCCCTTAATTAGCCCCTATGGTAATAATATTCCCCACCCTGGCCCCGTTTATCTCATTCCTGGCTCCAGCCATATGTTCTCCCATCCTGCCCTCATGAGTATCCATTCTACACCATATGATCTCCCCATCCTGCCCCATCAGTCTCCATCGTATCCATCCTGCCCCATGTCTTTCATTCTGCCCCGTGTCTCCAATCATGCCCCGTATCTACATTCTGCCCATGCCTCAAGTCCTGCCCCCAGTGTGTCCAGCAATCTGCCCCAGTGTGTCCAGCATATTACCCCCAGTGTGTCCAGCATATTACCCCCAGGTTGTCCAGCAATCTGCCCCAGTGTGTCCAGCATATTACCCCCAGTGTGTCCAGCAATCTGCCCCAGTATGTCCAGCAATCTGCCCCAGTGTGTCCAGCATTGCCCCAGTGTGTCCAGCATTGCCCCCAGTGTGTCCAGCATTGCCCCCAGTGTGTCCAGAAATCTGCCCCAGGGTCTCCAGCATTGCCCCAGTGTGTCCAGCATTGCCCCCAGTGTGTCCAGCGATCTGCCCCAGTGTCCAGCATTGCCCCAGTGTCCAGCAATCTGCCCCAGGGTCTACAGCATTGCCCCAGTGTGTCCAGCATTGCCCCCAGTGTGTCCAGCAATCTGCCCCAGTGTCAAGCATTGCCCCAGTGTCCAGCAATCTGCCCCAGTGTGCCCAGCAATCTGCCCCAGGGTCTCCAGCATTGCCCCAGTGTGTCCAGCATTGCCCCCAGTGTGTCCAGCATTGCCCTCAGTGTGTCCAGCAATCTGCCCCAGTGTCCAGCATTGCCCCAGCATGTCCAGCAATCTGCCCCAGTGTCCAGCATTGCCCCAGTGTCCAGCAATCTGCCCCAGGGTCTCCAGCATTGCCCCAGTCTGTCCAGAAATCTGCCCCAGTCTGTCCAGAAATCTGCCCCAGTCTGTCCAGAAATCTGCCCCAGTCTGTCCAGAAATCTGCCCCAGTCTGTCCAGAAATCTGCCCCAGTCTGTCCAGAAATCTGCCCCAGTCTGTCCAGAAATCTGCCCCAGTCTGTCCAGAAATCTGCCCCAGTCTGTCCAGAAATCTGCCCCAGTCTGTCCAGAAATCTGCCCCAGTCTGTCCAGAAATCTGCCCCAGTCTGTCCAGAAATCTGCCCCAGGGTCTCCAGCATTGCCCCCAGACAGAGTCAGACAAAGAAAAAAAAAAGTAAAATCCTCACCTCTCCCGTTCCCAGCGCAGGTCCGGTGCACTCAACGTCTCTCCGGCTCTGCAACGCTCAGGACAGAGGCTGAGCGGGCAGTGATGACGTCATCGCACCCTCTGCCCTGAGACGTCGCATAGTCAGAGGGCGCTGAAGACGCTGCAGCTACCGCGCAGCCGCAGGAACCAGGAGAGGTGAGTATTAGTGCTGGCACGGGGGGGGGGGGGCACACATCTTTTTTTTTTTCCCCTCCTCCTGCAGCGCCGGCCGCGGCCCGGTGACCCGCCCCCCGCAGTGTGCCGCCCGGGGCCCCCGCACCCCCCTTCCTACGCCACTGTGTGGGGGCCACTATGGGGGCCATGACACAGTGTGGGGGCCACTAAGGGGGCCATGACACAGTGTGGGGACCACTAAGGGGGCCATGACAGAGTGGGGGCTACCAAGGGGGCCATGACAGAGTGGGGGCTACTAATGGGAGGTCATCATACATACTGGGGACTACTAAGGAGGCCATCATACACAGCGGAAGCTACTAAGGGAGGCCATTACAGAGTGGGGGCCATGACAGTGTGGATGCTACTAAGGGGGCCATGACAGTGTGGGGCTACTAATGGGAGGCCAGTGCAGCGCCCCAGGGTCCTGGTCGTTGCAGTAATGTAATTCTTCCACCAGGGGGAGTGATGTTACGTCTGAAGGCAATAAAGGAGATCACCTTAACAGGTATCACAAACCACACAACACACTTCACACTCCAGTCCACCAGGGGGAGCTATGCTCCTATCTAGTAGGGCACTCCTCACAATTAGGTAAAACTGGTGGTCCGGATAGGAAGTTAGGCAGAAGCTGACTGGGGATTGACCGAGGCAGAATCTGACTGGGCTTCACCCAGGCAGCACCTGTCAGGCAGACAGGGGGAAAGGAGGAACATCAAACAGCTGCAGACAGAGAGGTCCCTGACAGGGGTGGGATCCTGTCAGAGGCCTAGATAGAGGGTTACGGAGCTGCGCCTGCCCTGACGTGCGGTAGCATCCTAAGAAAGGACACAAAGAGAATTGCGTTGCTGAGAGTGAGAAACGAAGTCATAGCACAAGGAGAGGAATCCAGAGGGAGTTCTGCCCTGCAACATGCTGCCTCCCTCTGAGGCGCAGAAGCCGGTAGCCAGAACACCGAGGGAGCAATCGTCTCCAAGCCTTGCTTCAGAGACTGGCAGGACAGTTACTTCCACGTTAGCTGCCCGACCTTACACCCAGGAGGCACGGTGGCAACTTTTGGGGGCTGGGGCGTCTCTAGGGTCCTGTAAAAATCCTCAGGCCATCAGTCATACGGGTTTGTCCTATCCATACCATCTTGGGGACAGAGAGAATGAGACAGAACACCTAGAACACCGACATCAGTTGTGAGGACCTCACCGAGTAGCTCAGCAGGGAGGTACTACAACACTCAGGCATTAGAGGAAGGCTACTGATTTCCACCTGGATAAGGGGACTCTGGAATTGCCTTCAGACCGACCGGACTCTGCCTGACCTGTGATCTGGTGCTCTGGACTGTGGACGCTGAAGCCTTCAGTAAAGGTAAAGAGACTGCAACCTTGTGTTCTCGTTTTCACTGCGTCTTACAGCATTCACCATTCACCATCTACACTCTGGGAAGCCCTGGGGACATACTTCACCTGTGGGAAGGTATACCATCTAGCTGCCATCACATCACCCCAGCGGACCCCTAAGCAGCGTCGGTCACTCTGACCGAATACCACAGGTGGCGTCACGAACATTATCCTATAAACTTTCGTTTTATTGGACGCCCCTCAAAGGGCCACGGACCGGGTCAGGCCACCGTCACATCCCTGACGAGAACCGAAGGGCCCGGCTCCGAGTACCCCATTGCCCTGACGTGGGGGCGATCCACCAGCATACATACCAGGGTCTACTAAGGAGGCCATCATACATAGTGGGGGCTACTAAGGGGGGCCATAGCAGTGTGGGGGTTACTAAGGGGGCCATAACAGTGTGGGGGCTACTAATGAGAGGCCATCATACATACTGGGGGCTACTAGGGAGGCCATCATACATACTGGGGGCTACAAATGTGCCATCATACATAGTGGGGGCTACTAAGGGACCATGACAGTGTGGGGGCCACTAAGGGGGCTATGACAGTGTGGGGGCCACTAAGGTGGCCATGACACGGTGTGGGGGCCACTAAGGTGGCCATGACATGGTGTGGGGGCCACTAAGGTGGCCATGACATGGTGTGGGGCCCATGACACGGTGTAGGGGCCACAAAGGTGGCCATGACAGCGTGGGGGCCACTAAGGTAGCCATGACAGAGTGGGGGCTACTAAGAGGGCCATGACAGAGTGGGGGGTACTAAGGGGGCCATGACAGAGTGGGGGGTACTGAGGGGGCCATGACAGCGTGGGGCTACTAATAGGAGGCCATCATACTTACCAGGGTCTACTAAGGAGGCCATCATACATACTTGGAGCTACTAGGGAGCCCGTCATACATACTGGGGCTACTAAGGACCCATCATACATAGTGGGGCCTACTAAGGGGGCCATGGCAGTGAAGAGGCTGCTAAAGAGGCCATGACAGTGCGGGGGCTACTAAGGGGGCCATGACAGTGTGGGGGCTACTAAGGGGGCCGTGACAGTGCGGGGGGCTACTAAGGGGACCATGACAATGCCGGGGCTACTAAGGGGGCCATGACAGTGCTGGGGCTACTAAGGGGGCCATGACAGTGCTGGGGCTACTAAGGGGGCCATGACAGGTGCGGGGCTACTAAGGGGGGCCATCATACATATTGGGGCTACTATGGAGGCCATCATATGTAATGAGGGCTACTAAAGGCATCATGATACAGAGAGGAGGCTACTAAAGAGGTTACGATACAGAGTAGGGGCTTTTTAGGGGGCCATGAAACGGTGTGGGGCATCATACAGTGAGGGGACTACCATGAAAGCCACAATACACTGTGGACTACAGCGAGGGGGCCATCACACAATGTGTGAACCAATGTGAGGCAATCATACAGTGTTGGAGCCATCAAATAGTTTGGGAGCTACTAAGGGGTCTGTATACTGTGTGGTTGCATTATACTGTGTATTAGAGATCATCATGCTGTGTATAGGGGAGCTGTACAGGGGGAGACTCGGGACATTATTAAATGTAAAGTGGGCACTTATTGTTGTAGGGAAACTCAGGTTACTGTAACTATCAAAGGGGCAAACAGGGCATTATAACTTTCTAGGGGCAAAATATGGGCACTGTTTTCTAAGGCACTTGCACCCGTCATTACTATATTCTAGAGGGGTGCTTTAGAATTTAGAAGTCACAGAGAACCTCACAGGAGGTGCAGTAATAGGGAAACATACGGTAGCAGCGGCTCAGTATTGGGGTATCAGGGGCAGTAATAGGGACACATACAGCAGCAGTGGCTCAGTATTGGGGTATCAGGGGCAGTAATAGGGACACATACGGTAGCAGCAGCTCAGTATTGGGGTATCAGTTGCAGTAATAGGGACACATACGGCAGCAGCGGCTCACTATTGGGGTATCAGGGGCAGTAATAGGGACACATACAGCAGCAGTGGCTCAGTATTGGGGTATCAGGGGCAGTAATAGGGACACATACAGCAGCAGCGGCTCAGTATTGGGGTATCAGGGGCAGTAATAGGGACACATACGGTAGCAGCGGCTCAGTATTGGGGTATCAGTTGCAGTAATAGGGACACATACGGCAGCAGCGGCTCAGTATTGGGGTATCAGGGGCAGTAATAAGGACATATACGGCAGTAGCGGCTCAGTATTGGGGTAGCAGGTGCAGTAATAAGGACACATACGGCAGCAGCGGCTCAGTATTGGGGTATCGGGGGCAGTAATAGGGACACATACGGCAGCACCGGCACAGTATCCGGGTATCAGGTGCAGTAATAGGGACCAGGGCTGCCACTAAAAATTTTGAAGCCCCATACTGGCAAAATTTTCGGGGCCCCCTTGAGACTCCGCCCAGGCTCCACCCCAGCCCCGCCTCCAGGCTCCACCCCTCGAACTGTCCACAGTCCCACCGCTCTCTCTTGGAAAATCTCCACTTCTCACCTATCACACATTGACAGTTCCCATCACCAGATCACACATATAGCCGGCAGCTTTTGTTTTGGCCAAAAGATTTTTTAAGCTGCCACCATAACACGGTAGACACTTTTGGCCAAACCCTACTCTGCTGTAACCTATTAAATATTTGTTAAAATATGCAATACAATTTAGGTATATTATTATTTATTTTTCAATGTTTAAAATGACCTATAATACTACATACAAGGAACAAATACCACAGCACTATGACCAGATGACATACAGTGGGGCAAAAAAGTATTTAGTCAGTCAGCAATAGTGCAAGTTCCACCACTTAAAAAGATGAGAGGCGTCTGTAATTTACATCATAGGTAGACCTCAACTATGGGGAACAAACTGAGAAAAAAAAATCCAGAAAATCACATTGTCTGTTTTTTTATCATTTTTTTTTGCATTTTATGGTGGAAAATAAGTATTTGGTCAGAAACAAACAATCAAGATTTCTGGCTCTCACAGACCTGTAACTTCTTCTTTAAGAGTCTCCTCTTTCCTCCACTCATTACCTGTAGTAATGGCACCTGTTTAAACTTGTTATCAGTATAAAAAGACACCTGTGCACACCTTCAAACAGTCTGACTCCAAACTCCACTATGGTGAAGACCAAAGAGCTGTCAAAGGACACCAGAAACAAAATTGTAGGCCTGCACCAGGCTGGGAAGACTGAATCTGCAATAGCCAACCAGCTTGGAGTGAAGAAATCAACAGTGGGAGCAATAATTAGAAAATGGAAGACATACAAGACCACTGATAATCTCCCTCGATCTGGGGCTCCACGCAAAATCCCACCCCGTGGGGTCAGAATGATCACAAGAACGGTGAGCAAAAATCCCAGAACCACGCGGGGGGACCTAGTGAATGAACTGCAGAGAGCTGGGACCAATGTAACAAGGCCTACCATAAGTAACACACTACGCCACCATGGACTCAGATCCTGCAGTGCCAGACGTGTCCCACTGCTTAAGCCAGTACATGTCCGGGCCCGTCTGAAGTTTGCTAGAGAGCATTTGGATGATCCAGAGGAGTTTTGGGAGAATGTCCTATGGTCTGATGAAACCAAACTGGAACTGTTTGGTAGAAACACAACTTGTCGTGTTTGGAGGAAAAAGAATACTGAGTTGCATCCATCAAACACCATACCTACTGTAAAGCATGGTGGTGGAAACATCATGCTTTGGGGCTGTTTCTCTGCAAAGGGGCCAGGACGATTAATCCGGGTACATGAAAGAATGAATGGGGCCATGTATCGTGAGATTTTGAGTGCAAACCTCTTTCCATCAGCAAGGGCATTGAATATGAAACGTGGCTGGGTCTTTCAACATGACAATGATCCAAAGCACACCGCCAGGGCAACGAAGGAGTGGCTTCGTAAGAAGCATTTCAAGGTCCTGGAGTGGCCTAGCCAGTCTCCAGATCTCAACCCTATAGAAAACCTTTGGAGGGAGTTGAAAGTCCGTGTTGCCAAGCGAAAAGCCAAAAACATCACTGCTCTAGAGGAGATTTGCATGGAGGAATGGGCCAACATACCAACAACAGTGTGTGGCAACCTTGTGAAGACTTACAGAAAACGTTTGACCTCTGTCATTGCCAACAAAGGATATATTACAAAGTATTGAGATGAAATTTTGTTTCTGACCAAATACTTATTTTCCACCATAATATGCAAATAAAATGTTAAAAAAACAGACAATGTGATTTTCTGGATTTTTTTTTTCTCAGTTTGTCTCCCATAGTTGAGGTCTACCTATGATGTAAATTACAGACGCCTCTCATCTTTTTAAGTGGTGGAACTTGCACTATTGCTGACTGACTAAATACTTTTTTGCCCCACTGTATTACCACCACAGTGATCGAATAATATAAAATACAAGGAACAAATACCGCTACACCATGACCAGACCGCATATTACCACCAATGACTGAATACTACAATACTGATCAGTAATAAAAAAAAAAAAACCCACAATACTATCACCATCAGTGCCATTATACACAGGAGATCTGTAATTAGTAAGCAGTGTCTGTGTAGAGGTAATACAGTGATCACCGGTGACATTATACACAGGAGCTCTGTATATAATGTATAGGTAATACAGTGATCACTGGTGACATTGTACACAGGACCTCTGTATATAGTATACAGTGTATAGTGTCAGTGTATAGGTAACACTGACTCACCAGTGACGTCTCTAGGTGAAGTCCTTCATCTTTCATCCAGCACAGACTGCCATCACTTCATCCAGCCAGGACTCGTCTCTGCAGGAAATAACACAGTTATCTCGAGTTCCGCTTGTAGAACACATTGCTTAATTTTCCCAGCCTCTACATTACACCACATGAAGAAGGCGACATAGTATCACTCTACACAGTAACAGGACCGCCCCCCATTTAAAACAGTATACTCAAAAAATAAAATAAATACATCACTACAATAATAATATCCCTTAATTAGCCCCTATGGTAATATTCACCATCCTAGCCCCCGTGTGTCTCATTCCAGGCTCCAGCCATATGTTCTCCCATCCTGCCCTCATGAGTATCCATTCTGCCCCATATTATCTCCCCATCCTGCCCCATCTGTCTCCATCATATCCATCCTGCCCCATCTGTCTCCATTCTGCCCCATCTGTTTCCATACCTGCCCCATCTGTGTCCAGCACTCTGCCCCATCTGTTTCCAATCCTGCCCCATCTGTGTCCAGCACTCTGCCCCATCTGTTTCCAATCCTGCCCCATCTGTGTCCAGCACTCTGCCCCATCTGTTTCCAATCCTGCCCCATCTGTGTCCAGCACTCTGCCCCATCTGTGTCCAATCCTGCCCCATCTGTTTCCAATCCTGCCCCATCTGTGTCCAGCACTCTGCCCCATCTGTGTCCAATCCTGCCCCAATCTGTGTCCAGCACTCTGCCCCATCTGTGTCCAATCCTGCCCCAATCTGTGTCCAGCACTCTGCCCCATCTGTTTCCAATCCTGCCGCATCTGTGTCCAGCACTCTGCCCCATCTGTTTCCAATCCTGCCTCATCTGTGTCCAGCACTCTGCCCCATCTGTGTCCAGCACTCTGCCCCAACTGTTTCCAATCCTGCCCCATCTGTGTCCAGCACTCTGCCCCATCTGTGTCCAATCCTGCCCCATCTGTGTCCAGCACTCTGCCCCATCTGTTTCCAATCCTGCCCCAATCTGTGTCCAGCACTCTGCCCCATCTGTGTCCAGCACTCTGCCCCATCTGTTTCCAATCCTGCCCCATCTGTGTCCAGCACTCTGCCCCATCTGTGTCCAGCACTCTGCCCCATCTGTGTCCAGCACTCTGCCCCATCTGTTTCCAATCCTGCCCCATCTGTGTCCAGCACTCTGCCACATCTGTGTCCAATCCTGCCCCAATCTGTGTCCAGCATTCTGCCCCATCTGTTTCCAATCCTGCCCCATCTGTGTCCAGCACTCTGCCCCATCTGTTTCCAATCCTGCCTCATCTGTGTCCAGCACTCTGCCCCATCTGTGTCCAGCACTCTGCCTCATCTGTTTCCAATCCTGCCCCATCTGTGTCCAGCACTCTGCCCCATCTGGGTCCATTACTGCCCCATCTGTGTCCAGCACTCTGCCCCATCTGTTTCCAATCCAGCCCCAATCTGTGTCCAGCACTCTGCCCCATCTGTGTCCAGCACTCTGCCCCATCTGTGTCCAGCACTCTGCCCCATCTGTGTCCAGCACTCTGCCCCATCTGTGTCCAGCACTCTGCCCCATCTGTGTCCAGCACTCTGCCCCATCTGTGTCCAGCACTCTGCCCCATCTGTGTCCAGCACTCTGCCCCATCTGTGTCCAGAACTCTGCCCCATCTGTGTCCAGCACTCTGCCCCATCTGTGTCCAGCACTCTGCCCCATCTGTGTCCAGCACTCTGCCCCATCTGTGTCCAGCACTCTGCCCCATCTGTGTCCAGCACTCTGCCCCATCTGTTTCCAATCCTGCCCCATCTGTGTCCAGCACTCTGCCCCATCTGTTTCCAATCCTGCCTCATCTGTGTCCAGCACGCTGCCCCATCTGTGTCCAGCACTCTGCCCCATCTGTGTCCAGCACTCTGCCCCATCTGTGTCCAATCCTACCCCATCTGTGTCCAGCACTCTGCCCCATCTGTTTCCAATCCTGCCCCAATCTGTGTCCAGCACTCTGCCCCATCTGTGTCCAGCACTCTGCCCCATCTGTTTCCAATCCTGCCCCATCTGTGTCCAGCACTCTGCCCCATCTGTGTCCAGCACTCTGCCCCATCTGTGTCCAGCACTCTGCCCCATCTGTGTCCAGCACTCTGCCCCATCTGTGTCCAGCACTCTGCCCCATCTGTGTCCAGCACTCTGCCCCATCTGTTTCCAATCCTGCCCCATCTGTTTCCAATCCTGCCCCATCTGTTTCCAATCCTGCCCCATCTGTGTCCAGCACTCTGCCCCATCTGTTTCCAATCCTGCCCCATCTGTGTCCAGCACTCTGCCCCATCTGTGTCCAGCACTCTGCCCCATCTGTGTCCAGCACTCTGCCCCATCTGTGTCCAGCACTCTGCCCCATCTGTGTCCAGCACTCTGCCCCATCTGTGTCCAGCACTCTGCCCCATCTGTGTCCAGCACTCTGCCCCATCTGTGTCCAGCACTCTGCCCCATCTGTGTCCAGCACTCTGCCCCATCTGTTTCTAATCCTGCCCCATCTGTGTCCAGCACTCTGCCCCATCTGTGTCCAATCCTGCCCCATCTGTGTCCAGCACTCTGCCCCATCTGTTTCCAATCCTGCCCCAATCTGTGTCCAGCACTCTGCCCCATCTGTGTCCAGCACTCTGCCCCATCTGTTTCCAATCCTGCCCCATCTCTGTCCAGCACTCTGCCCCATCTCTGTCCAGCACTCTGCCCCATCTCTGTCCAGCACTCTGCCCCATCTCTGTCCAGCACTCTGCCCCATCTCTGTCCAGCACTCTGCCCCATCTCTGTCCAGCACTCTGCCCCATCTCTGTCCAGCACTCTGCCCCATCTCTGTCCAGCACTCTGCCCCATCTCTGTCCAGCACTCTGCCCCATCTCTGTCCAGCACTCTGCCCCATCTCTGTCCAGCACTCTGCCCCATCTCTGTCCAGCACTCTGCCCCATCTCTGTCCAGCACTCTGCCCCATCTCTGTCCAGCACTCTGCCCCATCTCTGTCCAGCACTCTGCCCCATCTGTTTCCAATCCTGCCCCATCTGTGCCCAGCACTCTGCCCCATCTGTGCCCAGCACTCTGCCCCATCTGTGCCCAGCACTCTGCCCCATCTGTGCCCAGCACTCTGCCCCATCTGTGCCCAGCACTCTGCCCCATCTGTGCCCAGCACTCTGCCCCATCTGTGCCCAGCACTCTGCCCCATCTGTGCCCAGCACTCTGCCCCATCTGTGCCCAGCACTCTGCCCCATCTGTGCCCAGCACTCTGCCCCATCTGTGCCCAGCACTCTGCCCCATCTGTGCCCAGCACTCTGCCCCATCTGTGCCCAGCACTCTGCCCCATCTGTGCCCAGCACTCTGCCCCATCTGTGCCCAGCACTCTGCCCCATCTGTGCCCAGCACTCTGCCCCATCTGTGCCCAGCACTCTGCCCCATCTGTGCCCAGCACTCTGCCCCATCTGTGCCCAGCACTCTGCCCCATCTGTGCCCAGCACTCTGCCCCATCTGTGCCCAGCACTCTGCCCCATCTGTGCCCAGCACTCTGCCCCATCTGTGTCCAGCACTCTGCCCCATCTGTGTCCAGCACTCTGCCCCATCTGTGTCCAGCACTCTGCCCCATCTGTGTCCAGCACTCTGCCCCATCTGTGTCCAGCACTCTGCCCCATCTGTGTCCAGCACTCTGCCCCATCTGTGTCCAGCACTCTGCCCCATCTGTGTCCAGCACTCTGCCCCATCTGTGTCCAGCACTCTGCCCCATCTGTGTCCAGCACTCTGCCCCATCTGTGTCCAGCACTCTGCCCCATCTGTGTCCAGCACTCTGCCCCATCTGTGTCCAGCACTCTGCCCCATCTGTGTCCAGCACTCTGCCCCATCTGTGTCCAGCACTCTGCCCCATCTGTGTCCAGCACTCTGCCCCATCTGTGTCCAGCACTCTGCCCCATCTGTGTCCAGCACTCTGCCCCATCTGTGTCCAGCACTCTGCCCCATCTGTGTCCAGCACTCTGCCCCATCTGTGTCCAGCACTCTGCCCCATCTGTGTCCAGCACTCTGCCCCATCTGTGTCCAGCACTCTGCCCCATCTGTGTCCAGCACTCTGCCCCATCTGTGTCCAGCACTCTGCCCCATCTGTGTCCAGCACTCTGCCCCATCTGTTTCCAATCCTGCCCCATCTGTGTCCAGCACTCTGCCCCATCTGTTTCCAATCCTGCCTCATCTGTGTCCAGCACGCTGCCCCATCTGTGTCCAGCACTCTGCCCCATCTGTGTCCAGCACTCTGCCCCATCTGTTTCCAATCCTGCCCCATCTGTGTCCAGCACTCTGCCCCATCTGTTTCCAATCCTGCCCCATCTGTGTCCAGCACTCTGCCCCATCTGTTTCCAATCCTGCCCCATCTGTGTCCAGCACTCTGCCCCATCTGTTTCCAATCCTGCCCCATCTGTGTCCAGCACTCTGCCCCATCTGTGTCCAATCCTGCCCCATCTGTGTCCAGCACTCTGCCCCATCTGTTTCCAATCCTGCCCCAATCTGTGTCCAGCACTCTGCCCCATCTGTGTCCAGCACTCTGCCCCATCTGTTTCCAATCCTGCCCCATCTGTGTCCAGCATTCTGCCCCATCTGTGTCCAGCACTCTACCCCATCTGTGTCCAGCACTCTACCCCATCTGTGTCTAGCACTCTGCCCCATCTGTGTCCAGCACTCTGCCCCATCTGTGTCCAGCACTCTGCCCCATCTGTGTCCAGCACTCTGCCCCATCTGTGTCCAGCACTCTGCCCCATCTGTTTCCAATCCTGCCCCATCTGTGTCCAGCACTCTGCCCCATCTGTGTCCAATCCTGCCCCATCTGTGTCCAGCACTCTGCCCCATCTGTGTCCAGCACTCTGCCCCATCTGTGTCCAGCACTCTGCCCCATCTGTGTCCAGCACTCTGCCCCATCTGTGTCCAGCACTCTGCCCCATCTGTGTCCAGCACTCTGCCCCATCTGTGTCCAGCACTCTGCCCCATCTGTGTCCAGCACTCTGCCCCATCTGTGTCCAGCACTCTGCCCCATCTGTGTCCAGCACTCTGCCCCATCTGTGTCCAGCACTCTGCCCCATCTGTGTCCAGCACTCTGCCCCATCTGTGTCCAGCACTCTGCCCCATCTGTGTCCAGCACTCTGCCCCATCTGTGTCCAGCACTCTGCCCCATCTGTTTCCAATCCTGCCCCATCTGTGTCCAGCACTCTGCCCCATCTGTGTCCAGCACTCTGCCCCATCTGTGTCCAGCACTCTGCCCCATCTGTTTCCAATCCTGCCCCATCTCTGTCCAGCACTCTGCCCCATCTCTGTCCAGCACTCTGCCCCATCTCTGTCCAGCACTCTGCCCCATCTCTGTCCAGCATTCTGCCCCATCTGTTTCCAATCCTGCCCCATCTGTGTCCAATCCTGCCCCATCTGTGCCCAGCACTCTGCCCCATCTCTGTCCAGCACTCTGCCCCATCTCTGTCCAGCACTCTGCCCCATCTCTGTCCAGCACTCTGCCCCATCTCTGTCCAGCACTCTGCCCCATCTCTGTCCAGCACTCTGCCCCATCTCTGTCCAGCACTCTGCCCCATCTCTGTCCAGCACTCTGCCCCATCTCTGTCCAGCACTCTGCCCCATCTGTGTCCAGCGTTCTTCCCTGGGCCCCCCGGATCGCCGCTCTCAAGAAAAAAAAAAAAGAAGTTCTACTTACCTGGCCGTGCTCCTGCGGCGGGCGAAGTTCTCTGTCTCCACGCAGCTGCAGCGTGCACTCGCAGGCGACTGACAATGATGTCAGATGCCGGCGACATGCACGCACGCTGCGGCTGACGTCAGCTGCCAGCCTCAGATTGGCTGGCGGCTGTTAACTATTGACGTGCGGGCCCGCTTTAAACAGCTGCAGCGTCGGCGCTAAGGGCCCGGTTAGCGTGCGGCTGTCGGTAGGGGCCCGGTGAGCAGATGAGACGGGGCCCCCTCTGCCCACCGGGCCCCATACGCCAGTCACGGCCGTCATGCCCTGATGGCGGCCCTGATAGGGACACATACGGCAGCAGAGGCTCAGTATTTGGGGTATCAGGTGCAGTATTAGGGACACATACGGCAGCAGCGGCTCAGTATCGGGGTATCAGGTGCAGTAATAGAGACACATACGGCAGCAGAGGCTCAGTATTTGGGGTATCAGGTGCAGTAATAGGGACACATACGGCAGCAGCGGCTCAGTATCGGGGTATCAGGTGCAGTAATAGTGACACATACGGCAGCAGCGGCTCAGTATTGGGGTATCAGGTGCAGTAATAGGGACACATATGGCAGCAGCGGCTCAGTATTGGGGTATCAGGTGCAGTAATATGGACACATACGGCAGCAGCGGCTCAGTATTGGGGTATCGGGTGTAGTAATAGGGACACATATGGCAGCAGCGGCTCAGTATTGGGGTATCAGGTGCAGTAATCAGTCCATACGGCAGTAGCGGCTCAGTATTGGGGTATCAGGTGCAGTAATAGGGACACATACGGCAGCAGCGGCTCAGTATCGGGGTATCAGGTGCAGTAATAGGGACACATACGGCAGCAGTGGCTCAGTATTGGGGTATCAGGGGCAGTAATAGGGACACATACGGCAGCAGTGGCTCAGTATTGGGGTATCAGGGGCAGTAATAGGGACACATACGGTAGCAGTGGCTCAGTATTGGGGTATCAGGGGCAGTAATAGGGACACATACGGCAGCAGTGGCTCAGTATTGGGGTATCAGGGGCAGTAATAGGGACACATATGGCAGCAGCGGCTCAGTATCGGGGTATCAGGTGCAGTAATAGGGACACATACGGCAGCAGTGGCTCAGTATTGGGGTATCAGGGGCAGTAATAGGGACACATACGGCAGCAGCGGCTCAGTATTGGGGTATCAGGGGCAGTAATAGGGACACATACGGCAGCAGCGGCTCAGTATTGGGGTATCAGGTGCAGTAATAGGGACACATACAGCAGCGGCTCAGTATTGGGGTATCAGGTGCAGTAATAGGGACACATACGGCAGCAGTGGCTCAGTATTGGAGTATCAGGTGCAGTAATAGGGACACATACGGCAGCAGCGGCTCAGTATCGGGGTATCAGGGGCAGTAATAGGGACACATATGGCAGCAGCGGCTCAGTATTGGGGTATCAGGTGCAGTAATAGGGACACATACGGCAGCAGCAGCGGCTCAGTATCGGGGTATCAGGTGCAGTAATAGGGACACATACGGCAGCAGCGGCTCAGTATTGGAATATCAGAAGGATGAGGAGTTTGTGCAGGTTGGGAATAGATGGAAAAGACGGCAAAAGTGAACGATTCCATCAGAAACAATGTCCTCTGTAGATCACCATCTGTGACTGCTGTAATCTCTTTTATGTTCTGCAGGACTGGTATTATCAGTATTTGGTCACCATATGGCGGTAATATCAGTGTTGGTCTTTGTATAGACATTTTTTTTAGTACCAGTGCGGTCATCTGCTGAGGTTCTCCTACATCCACTATTTTATGGGGACTACCATAGTTGTAATCAGGGCTACCTAGTTAGGGGCTCACTCCCTCCCCTCCAAATCAAACCCCTACCTACGCCAAGGGCTCGTGGGATATATATTACTAAGATGGACCTTTCATGTTCATGTAGGTTTGCTCCTCCTGTAACATACACGTTTTTTTCCCCGTTTGTCATCTTGCACTGCTGCACCATTTGATGGCCAGGTGGTGGCTCTCCTGTGTCAGCATTGATTCATACAAGTTGCTTCCAGCTCCTCTATTCTGCAGGATGATGACAGAACAGTGGATTAGAATGGTGGGGGAGAAGAGGGCACAGAGGCAATCGTCCCGGAAGCCAAAATCTATGGGGTAGTAGCCACAAAATTTTGTGTCCCCCCCATCCTTCTTCAAACCACCATTAAATGAGAGGCGCCCGCAAGCGCTGATTCTTCTTAGAGCAGTGCTGTGAGCGCCAATGACAAATTCATCTTGACTGTTGCGCTATGCATAGGCAGAAAAAAAGTTAAGAAAAAAAAAAAAAAATATATATATATATATATATATATATATATATATATACACACACACATTATTTTGTACCAGATTTCAGCAAAAGAAAAAAAACGGGTTATATAGCAAACTAGAATTACATCAATTACAATACATGAGTTTGGGGGTTTAACACTGGTGGAAAGGACTCAGGGAACTTTTATGGTCCATGGGTAAAGGGGGTCGCAATATAAATGCCTTGCCCGGAGAACTGCCAACCCACGCTACACCATTGTGGGAGAGAAATGCATTTGTGGGGGTCTCTGCAGGGAGCTAACCATCCACAAAAGTATTCTCAACGTGGTGATATTTGGTGGGGAACACAAGGAGCAGAGGATTGTGCCACATCACCACCATCCTCCCGTGCCAAGACACTAGAGATCAGCACTTATACCTTGTGAAAGAAAAGGACAACCTGACCCCCAGACCTTACATGTCTGAACTTGTGAAGGATAGGAGGCAGCTTTTCACAGGTCCAACCTGTATAAGGGATATGGTATGAGGACCACCGAAGCTGGCGTACCCCTAATCTCAGGTCCATAGTGACACAGTGTCAACCTTTATAGTATGTTCTGTATCAAAATTGGTATTTCAATACTAATGGCTGTGTGTGACCCACAGATATAAAAGTTCCTCTAATGTGAGGTTTATGCTGTAATAGATGGGCTCAGTCACTAAACGCTGATCCAAAAAAAAGGAGAAAAGCGTGACCAGGCAGAATGTGATCCAAGATAGAATGTAAAGATAAGCGCCGCGGTCAAGGTAAAGCAGTAAAGATTACTCTGCAAAAACCAGCATGACGGGTTATAAAACAGCTCATAAAGGTGGCATAGTAAACGCTGGAAGAAAACTGACAAAGCAAAAAAATAGAATATACTAAGCCCTTGTAAAAAGCTGACACACGGAGGCTTTATGGCTCTGCTGCTAGAGAGCCAAAGAGCCTAAGATAGCAAGTCCATGTTCTTGTACTCTGGACAACACACTGCTCAGCAGCAGTGGTGCCAAGGGACTATACTATAGTCACTATATTATCCACTAAGTGCAAAGCCCCTGCCTCCAAGTGCAAAATTGGTGCTTAGAAGAGGGTCATACTTTCCCATGTCCCAAATTGTACAGCACTGAGTAAGTTAGGTAAGTATGGGAAGGCGTTGTTGGTTGTTATGAACGTGGTTGTGAAACCACTATGCCATGGTCTGGGGAGAGCCTGGAGGGCAAAACTAAGAACACCTGACTCTTCGCTAGAGTTCCTGATGGTGCGGTTAGTGTGGTAGACTTGAACCCAGTTGGATGCCAGTTGCTACTCCAGGACATACCCCGAAGCCGCAGCAGTCAACACTCAAAGGGCCAGGGAAGCAGGACCGACAAGGAACTGGATAGCAGGAGGGATGCGGCTGGTAGACAAATGCTGGATCAGGCACGAACAAGATGGGTAAAGGAACACAAGACAGACTTGGGTACAGGATCACACCTGCAGGCACATACTGGACAGACAGATAGGATAGCGGAATAGGTGCAGACAAGGCGGACCAGACCCAGGACTCAGTGAGAGCAGAATGGACTCGGGAAACAGGATGAACAGGATTGGATGCAGACAGGATGGATAGGATCAGCTTAAGGGAGCTCAGGTACAAGGACCTTACAATTACAACTACAACAAGCTAGCAGGATAAACACTTTTCACTTAAGTTGCTAAGGCACCTCCCAATAGGGAAGGGTGCCTTAAATAACAGGCATATCCCAGCTATTGGCTGGAGAAGTTTTTGGAAGCGCACATGGTGCCTCGTTAAGAGGCAGAGAGTGCACACACCCTAAGCACACTCCCAGGAGACCTGTGTGCCATGCGCAGGTCCTGGAAGGTAGCAGATGCCGCGGGAGCACGGGCGGGCAAGTGAACATGAGACAGCACTGTTCTAACATTGGCCATTAGGGTTTCTAGACCAGTGGCTGGGCACGTACTAAGTAGATGGAGTTGGCGATGTATTGGTACAGCAGGTACCAGTGCTATTGATATGTTCTCACTAAGCCAATCGGTGTGGAGAAGAGCGGACACAATTTATATAGGACGTAATTTTTTACCTCTATGGCAATGTTCATATTGTGACTTGTAGTCCACTGGGTGCAAAGTTGGTGATATTGGAACTTTAAAGGGGCAGAATGACTGTTCAACCAAGTTCAGGCGTTCGGTGCATCATGGCATGGCCAGAGACTTCCCACGTGCTTGTTTTCCATCTATTTCCATCCCCTTCTTCTTTGATTGACAGCTATGACTTTATTGAGCCAGAGAAGGGAGGGGATAGATGGAAAACAAGCAGGTGGGATTGGAGCGCTTAAATCTTTTGTCACACCAAGGGTGAACCGAGCACCTATACTTGGTTTGAACTGTCATTCTGTGCTAACACAATCCCTTTAATAACTTTGGCCTATCTTTATCACAGGTCATTGTTATTGGATTGTTGGGGGTCTGACACGTGGCCCTTCCACAGATCCACTGACAAAGACTTCTGCTGCAAGCTCTCACATACAAGTAAATGAAGGAGAGCTTGCAGTACCATTCACCACCACTAAGAGAATCAAGACGTGTAATGGCGCCTACAATTAGCAGATCATTGGGCGAGACAGGAGTCGGACCTCCACAGATCAGGTACTGATGTTCTATCCTAATGACAAGTCATCAATAATACAGAATATGTCCCGGATTAGAGAAATGTGGCCGCTTTCTTTCGAGAGAGTGCCACACTATTTGTTGTGGATGGTACTTTGTCACAGCAATATTGACTTTAATGCATTGGAGCTGCCATAGACAGATGTGGCAAAAAGTGCCGAAAAGGCGGCCATGTTGTAGCACAACCACTTTCACGTGTTCTCCAGAAACGTGTGGCACTCTGAAAGCTAAACTGTTATGACCACTTCAACTGCTCAAACCAAAATCAACGAGCTTTTTGGCACAGTATGGTAAATCTGGAGCAAGAGTTCTCCTGCCATCTGACCTTAAGCTTCGTTTAGACTTTTTTTTGCGTATAAGGAAAAAACATGGATAGTTTTGGTCATCAGCTTTTCGCGACAGATTTTGATGCATTTTTGGTGTGTGTCCAATTTACCATCACTATAGCTTCTGTTTTTGGCATGTAAAATAGAAAAAAGAAAATCTATGCTTTTTCTACTTACTAAAAGGAATTTGTCAGCAGCTTTTTGCTATGTCATCTGAGAGCAGCATAGTGTAGGAACAGAGACCCCAATTCCAGCGATGTATCACTTACTGGGCTGTTTGCTGCAGTTTTGATAGAATCCCAGTTTTCTCTGTTGAAGATGTAGCAGTGCTCCCAATGCTGAGCTGTGTATAACTCCGCCCACATACCTGATTGGCTTCCTGTGTACATTGTAAATCAAACTGCCAATCAGAGATGTGGGCGGAGTTTCAAAAATTAGCTGGACTGGTCTGCACATGACACATAGTCCCCTAGTGACTCTCTTGCTGATAAAACACTGATTGAATTGAAACTACAACACAGCCTAATAAATGACACATCACTGGAATCAAGGTCTCTGCTGCTCTCAGTTTATATAGCAAAAACCTGCTGACAGATTCCATTTAAACAGCAAAAAAACGAAAAACATGAGATACATAGACGGCATCCAAGAGCTATCCATACTTTTCACAGTCCTTCACTTGAATGTGCAAGACTGATTCTCAAATGGGATAAAAAAAATGGGCACATCCCTGTTTTTTGTGCAATTGACCCGCACTCTTCTATTTATGAAAAATGGAAATGCGAAAAAGGACGTCTGAATGAGGCCAAACAGCAAACACTGAACATTTTTACGTTCTTGCAATCTCCATAAGCTGTAACTAAAGTGTAATAACCCCGACTGCCCCCATCCTCCGCTGTCCTGTGGAGCCGTCGTGATGGAGTCGCCCTTTGTCACTTAGTCATGAAATTTTTTACACTCCATAAACAAACACAGAATTGTATGACGCTGCAGAAAGCTTTCTCAAAACGAGCTGAGAAAATGCTTTAAAAAATGACTGCGCAAAAAAAATACCTAATTGCCGGCAATCAAGTCATAAAATGGCACCAGACCATCCCATGACACACAAAAACAGTGACGGGGCAAAACATGAAAGTGGGCCAGGAATCACATACGCTTTTACTGGCAGATACAAAACACACACGTGTGCCAACTGCGGGCAGTAATACTTTTACCGCTCCATAAAAAAGTGAAGTAACAGAGAACATTAGTTAAAACTGTCAGCCCCGTAAGGAGAGTACAACTGCTGTGCTACAAAACTAACTCAAGTGGCGGCATAGATATATTTATTTATTTTTTTCAAATGGGTTTTCCATATTTACTGACCTTTCTTTTTGCAAATTAATGGTATTTTAGCCCCTCTGGGAATGTCCCCAATTCCAGTAGGGGCCGCAGATTTGTGGGCGGATTGGTGTAAACATCATCTTTGGAAAATTTAGCAGGTATGGCGGTTTTCACCTACCCCCTGGATAGGTTATCACTCAATACATTGGTGTGGGCCACAATGCTCAGACCCCCACAACCATTAGTAGGAGGATTAGCGTCCCGGTTGCCTTCTGGATGGTGTCTGTAATTGGCCATCTTCTCTAGTGTTAAACTTGAATGGAGCAGCGGGATGCATGTGCGATCTGCTGCACCAGGTGCAGTGCGCCTTTTCTGACCCCTGTCTTGTGCCCAGGGGAGATGATCAAGGTCCCCATTCTGGCAAGTGTTGTGAAATTCCAGTAACAGTGGAACCCACACCAATGTAATAGTTGTCATCTATCTGATGGAATATAGATGGAACACCCCTTTAAGCCCCAAATGTAATGCCAGATAAGTATTGGTAAAGTTAAAGGGGTGGAATTAGACAGATAAGTGGTGTAACCATTTACATCCTTGAAGGGGGTTGTCTTGCTGAGACAATCCTCTTGTTACAAAGGATCCACCTTGAAAAGTTGCTCCTAGGGTGTCATGTTGGTCTCCTCGATGATCAGTTGTAGTTTATATGGAAACCTGCCAGAATTCCCTGCAATACCCCCACTGGTGGATTGAAATATCACATTGTGCCCACTGATATCAATTAGGCATTCATGTGACCCATGAACATTCCAGGTCCTGCAGAGTGAGAGATGCTCTATGCATCCATTCTGTGCTCTGGTTGGTTGATGATGGTCCTTAATGGTCTTGGAAAAAATTTTTTAAAGGGAAAGGTTGCTTCTCATAGGTCTTAACAGATCACAATGAGATCATGGAAGGCAGAGAGGATACATACTGCAATAACTGGATTTAACATGGCTCCATTGTGACCTTTGACTGCCTATGAGGAGTCTATAGTAGCCTGAATGGTAATTCCTGCCTCCTCACAGGCTGACCAGGCCTTCTCCAGGCTTTACACTGCAGTCATACCTCTTCTAAAGTGCAGGTGAGGGTAGGCCTAATATTCATGACTGCTCCATTAAGACAACGATCATGTAAATGAACAACAATCGGCGGAATGAGCCAATAAATCTTCTTTAAAGCAGATAGACTTAATGAAGCCTGAGGGCACTACAGAATAGAGGAGGAGACCCTGAGTTCGGGGATATATACTTTCCGATTATTATTTTAAACAGTAATTTATTGTACAAAGCTGTTTAAATGCTGCCAGGAGTCATAGAAAAAGCCTGTGAGTCATGCATGCCCCGCCCACACACTGAATGACAAAGCTCCAGCAGGAAAAACTACCAATCACTGTGTGTGTGGGCGGGGCAACGTAGACTCACATGCTTTTTATAGCATTTAAACAGCATTGTACACGGAAATTATATAGGAAATAGAAAACTATATATTCCCGAACTCAGCATCTCCTGCTCTATCCATTGTTGCACCAAGCGACCAAATAAATCCACTTTAATAAAATCGAGTTTCCTTATAGTATACATAGATAACGATGATGCACCCATACGTCAAGTCAAGAACAAGAAACGAACACCTTTTATTTTGCGCCATTACTGTTTTATAGCTTTAGATAAAAAGTTATCAAGGGCCATGAAATGTCACACAAGTCATGCACCGAGTGCAGTCCCTGTAGTAACATCTGCATCGTGCCGACTTGTTGTTAGCGCCTAATATGAAGTCATAAGAGTGCAGATGAAGTCCCCAATCCTCCTGCAGTCAAATCAGCGGCACTAGCAAGCACAACTATGTATTAGAGTGGCACAGAATGCTGCCCAGCGCTGATTATGCAGTGCGCAGCAGACAAGAGGAGTTTGTCATCAGCTGCTGCGCTCTGCATACTCTGCGACTGAGATGACAAAGCTCTCAGTATAATACACCTGTTGCCCCCCAGCAGCTATATAAGTTGGGGACCACCGCTCTACTGTTACATGTGAAGTTTATGGATGCTGCTCAAGCCATTATATAGTTAATGTCATGGTGCTTAGTTAGTCCCAAAATAATGGTACAAATAGGGTTAAGTTGCGTTAATGTCTACTTAGTCTTGCAATTCATCACCTCCGAGTCTTCAAAACGAAGCGGTTGCTGATTAAATTAATAAATGCAATCCCAGTCTAAAGCGAGTTAATTGGGATGATTTATTTGGTCCTGACACTTTTATGCATCTTTGATGAAGCATTATGAGGTTTTTATAAATATATTTTTTAATTTTGCATAATTTAATGTGAAGCTTGGAGCTGGGGGGCTGACAATCACACGAGGGGCCTTTCAAAATGCATGTATCTATGATTTATCTCCCGTGCCGAATCTGCTGCCGGTTGTTGCATGGGCTGTCAGGGTGACGGATCTGTTTAGAACAATCTCTTGAATCCTTAGATTTTTCCTATAAATCTTACGATGCCTTTATAATTCAACCAAACTTGTGAAATATCTATTACTTAGTACTTAGGTAACAAGTAATATGTAAGCGTTTCTATGGCTCTCATTTACCATGCCGTTAAAATCTATTGGACGCGATACATCATGGGAGAAGTAGACTTGTCAGACAGTCTAAAAATTAGCCAAGCTGGAACCGCATTGTAAATATGCGCAAGGAGCACATGAAGAGTATTGCAAAGGTAAACAGGTGACCAGATGCAACGCACAGACGAGCACAAGGTTGAACATACAGCAAAACTATTTATTGCTTCCGGTATGACGGGTATTTGTGGAACTGGGGAACCAGTTTAACAATAGAAAACCGCACAAACACTAGAATAAGTCAACAGGGGTCCTGAGCTGCTGTGTTAGTTCCTCCTGACATAATGGCCCTAGCGTTCCCGCTAGGCCACAAGTCCTCCTAACGAAGTCTATCAAGGAAAGCTGAGCCTCCTTCGCCTCAGCCGACCCTCACCTCACCTGTTGTCCTTGGGCAAGCCAACCCCTGTACCGTAGGTCGGTGTAGGAAGTGACGACCCGTCTCACTCATGTCTCCCTCTTATCACGACATGCTTCCTCGCCAACCAGATCTTGGATCTTCAGTGCTTCACAGGCAGGCAGGTGTCTCCTGGGCCTAGGGAAAAGAGGGCTGGGCTCCAGCTCCCAGTTGTCGCCTGTCCTCTGGATCTTGACCAGTGTCACCTGGGCTCTGGTGTCGTTTGAGTTCAAATTTGTTCTGCTTCTTGTTGGGATGTCAATTGCAGGCTTGCTCCACTCAAGTTTGTACAATGCACGGATACGTGTCTGTCAAACAGTGGACAAGGTGTGAGCAACCAATAGTCCGGAAACCGCTTCTTCCTCCTACTCCTCCTCTATCTGTTCAATTTGGAAATCCACCCCTTCCAAAGATACATGAGCTAGTATCGGCATAGTGAGCACAGTCTGCCGTGCCGGTAGTGTCACCATGGTTTCTGGGGTATAAACACTTTGCCAAGGCGCTGGGAGGCAGCGGGTAGCAATCATCAACCTCCAGCCATGCAGCATAAGCCAACTCTGACAATGAGTGCTAGCCAGGACCCATATTTTTTAGGAGATGGGAGTGGCTAACAGTGCACAGCTGAGGGCCTTAATGCAGGAAAGCTTCCAGGAGCTCTTAACTGAACAGATTAACTCCTGCACTGCTAAAATAAATCTGTTCCGTTTAATATGAAGGTGAAGTGCTTCCAAACAATGCAAGGAGTAGGAGAAATCAGACACTGCGGTCTTCTGGCTCCTCTCTGTCGCGATAAATCTGTGACAACAGGTGTGTCACAGAATTTTATACCATTGGGCAGTGAAAAATAAATAATTAAATTTTTACCACCAAAATTTTTTTTTAGCCCCAGATTTTACATTTTCACACTGGGAAACAGGTAAAAATGGCACCAAAATGTGTCCCACAATTTCTGCTAAATGTAGAGATACCTCACATGTCGCTGACACCAGCCCACCACCACTCCAGGCCCCCCTCCCCCGCTCCAGGGCCCCCCCCCCCCCCCCCGCCCGCCTTGAATACTCACCCTGCTCCAGCGATGGTCTCGGCGTCTGCACTGCAGCTCGTCCTGAACGAGCGGTCACGTGACACCGCTCATTAAGATCATGAATATGCGCATATTCATGATCTTAATGAACGGTGTCACATGACCGCTCAAGCAGGAAGAAGGTGCTGCGCCGGCGCCGCCGCCTGGAGTCGGGACAGAGCGCGAGGGATGTCGGCACGGCCGTGCAGTGGGACAGGTGAGTATGAGGGCCGGGGGACGGGGGAACGGGAGGTTGGGGGACGAAGGAGGACATAGCCGGCGCGCCGAGCGGGTGCAGAGAGATAAGCCGCCATGCAGGGGGGAATATATGAGCCATACAGGGGGGAATATATGAGCCATACAGGGGGGAATATATGAGCCATACAGGGGGGAATATATGAGCCATACAGGGGGGGAATATATGAGCCATACAGGGGGGGAATATATGAGCCATACAGGGGGGGAATATATGAGCCATACAGGGGGGGAATATATGAGCCATACAGGGGGGGAATATATGAGCCATACAGGGGGGGAATATATGAGCCATACAGGGGGGGAATATATGAGCCATACAGGGGGGGAATATATGAGCCATACAGGGGGGGAATATATGAGCCATACAGGGGGGGAATATATGAGCCATACAGGGGGGGAATATATGAGCCATACAGGGGGGGAATATATGAGCCATACAGGGGGGGAATATATGAGCCATACAGGGGGGGAATATATGAGCCATACAGGGGGGGAATATATGAGCCATACAGGGGGGGAATATATGAGCCATACAGGGGGGGAATATATGAGCCATACAGGGGGGGAATATATGAGCCATACAGGGGGGGAATATATGAGCCATACAGGGGGGGAATATATGAGCCATACAGGGGGGGAATATATGAGCCATACAGGGGGGGAATATATGAGCCATACAGGGGGGGAATATATGAGCCATACAGGGGGGAATATATGAGCCATACAGGGGGGAATATATGAGCCATACAGGGGGGAATATATGAGCCATACAGGGGGGAATATATGAGCCATACAGGGGGGAATATATGAGCCATACAGGGGGGGAATATATGAGCCATACAGGGGGGAATATATGAGCCATACAGGGGGGAATATATGAGCCATACAGGGGGGAATATGAGCCATACAGGGGGGAATATGAGCCATGCATACAGGGGGGAATATGAGCCATGCATACAGGGGCGGAATATGAGCATTGCATACAGGGGGGAATGTTGTGAATTCTGTGGCAGAGCTCCCTCCTGTGGTCACAAGTGGTACTTCGGCTGATTCTCTCTGGGAGCTTCCGTTTGTGGAGGAAAGTGGTAGTGCGGCTTCTGAGTTTCCTCCCTCAGGTGATCTGGTGAGGTCGTTAGGTGCTTTTCTACTTAACTCCACCTAATGCTTTGATCCATGCTTCCTGTCAATGTTCCAGTGTTGGACTTGTTTTTCCCTGGATCATTCCTGTGGCCTGCATAGCTAAGTTCTTCTTTGCTATTTGTTTGCTATTTTTTCTGTCCAGCTTGTCTAATTGTTTTGCTGGAAGCTCTGGGACGCAGAGGGTGTACCTCCGTGCCGTTAGTTCGGTACGGAGGGTCTTTTTGCCCCCTTTGCGTGGTTTTCTTTAGGGTTTTGTGTAGACCGCAAAGTTACCTTTCCTATCCTCGCTCTGTTAAGAAAGTCGGGCCTCACTTTGCTGAATCTATTTCATCCCTACGTTTGTCTTTTCATCTTGGCTCAGTGTCATTATATGTGGGGGGCTGCCTTTTCCTTTGGGGTATTTCTCTGAGGCAAGATAGAAAATAAGCCTATCTTCAGGCTAGTTAGTTTCTCAGGCTGTGCCGAGTTGCATAGGCAGAGTTAGGCGCAATCCACGGCTGCCTCTAGTGTTGTTTGGAGAGGATTAGGGATTGCGGTCTGCAGAGTTCCCACGTCTCAGAGCTCGTTCTATTATTTTGGGTTATTGTCAGATCACTGTATGTGCTCTGACCGCTATGTCCATTGTGATACTGAATTGCCTATCACAACAGTACAGGAAGCCAAAAGTGCTAATGATTCTCAATAGAGGGAAAAAAGAAGTTCTGAGACCATTTTTTTTTTGTCTTTGCACTGTGTTTTGCCTTTTTTTTCCCCTAGACATTTGGGTGGTTCAGGACACAGGTGTAGCAATGGACATTAAAGGTCTGTCTTCATGTGTGGATCAGCTCACGGCAAGAGTTCAAAATATTCAAGATTTTGTGGTTCAGAATTCTTTGTTAGAACTGAGAATTCCTATTCCAGATTTGTTTTTTTGGAGATAGAACTAAATTGCTGAGTTTCAAAAATAATTGTAAACTATTTCTGGCTTTGAAACCTCGCACCTCTGGTGACCCAGTTCAACAGGTTAGGATCGTCATTTCTTTTTTGCGTGGCGACCCTCAGGACTGGGCATTTTCTCTTGCGTCAGGAGATCCTGCATTAAGTAATATCGATGCGTTATTCCTGGCGCTTGGATTGCTGTACGATGAGCCTAATTCAGTGGATCAGGCAGAAAAAAATTTGCTGGCTCTTTGTCAGGCTCAGGATGAGATAGAGGTATATTGCCAGAAATTTAGAAAGTGGTCCGTGCTCACTCAATGGAATGAATCTGCGCTGGCAGCTATATTCAGAAGGGGTCTTTCTGAAGCCCTTAAGGATGTCATGGTGGGATTTCCTATGCCTGCTGGTTTGAATGAGTCTATGTCTTTGGCCATTCAGATCGGTCGACGCTTGCGTGAGCGTAAATCTGTGCACCATTTGGCGGTATTACCTGAGCTTAAACCTGAGCCTATGCAGTGCGATAGGACTATGACCAGAGTTGAACGGCAAGAACACAGACGTCTGAATGGGCTGTGTTTCTACTGTGGTGATTCCACTCATGCTATCTCTGATTGTCCTAAGCGCACTAAGCGGTTCGCTAGGTCTGCCACCATTGGTACAGTACAGTCAAAATTTCTTCTGTCCGTTACCTTGATCTGCTCTTTGTCATCGTATTCTGTCATGGCGTTTGTGGATTCAGGCGCTGCCCTGAATTTGATGGACTTGGAATATGCTAAGCGTTGTGGGTTTTTCTTGGAGCCCTTGCAGTGTCCTATTCCATTGAGAGGAATTGATGCTACGCCTTTGGCCAAGAATAAGCCTCAATACTGGACCCAGCTGACCATGTGCATGGCTCCTGCACATCAGGAGGTTATTCGCTTTATGGTTTTGCATAATCTGCATGATGTGGTCGTGTTGGGGTTGCCATGGCTACAAGCCCATAATCCAGTATTGGATTGGAAATCCATGTCGGTGTCCAGCTGGGGTTGTCAGGGGGTACATGGTGATGTTCAATTTCTGTCAATTTCGTCATCCACCCCTTCTGAGGTTCCAGAGTTCTTGTCTGATTACCGGGATGTATTTGATGAGCCCAAGTCCGATGCCCTACCTCCGCATACGGATTGTGATTGTGCTATCAATTTGATTCCTGGTAGTAAATTCCCAAAAGGTCGACTGTTTAATTTATCCGTGCCTGAGCACACCGCTATGCGCAGTTATGTGAAGGAATCCCTGGAGAAGGGGCATATTCGCCCGTCATCGTCGCCATTAGGAGCAGGGTTCTTTTTTGTAGCCAAGAAGGATGGTTCGCTGAGACCTTGTATAGATTACCGCCTTCTTAATAAGATCACTGTTAAATTTCAGTACCCCTTGCCATTGTTATCTGATTTGTTTGCTCGGATTAAGGGGGCTAGTTGGTTCACCAAGATAGATCTTCGTGGTGCGTATAATCTGGTGCGAATCAGGCAAGGCGATGAATGGAAAACTGCATTTAATACGCCCGAGGGTCATTTTGAGTATCTAGTGATGCCATTCGGACTTGCCAATGCTCCATCAGTGTTTCAGTCCTTTATGCATGACATCTTCCGAGAGTACCTGGATAAATTCCTGATTGTGTACTTGGATGACATTTTGATCTTCTCGGATGATTGGGAGTCTCATGTGAAGCAGGTCAGAACGGTTTTTCAGGTCCTGCGTGCTAATTCTTTGTTTGTGAAGGGATCAAAGTGTCTCTTTGGTGTGCAGAAGGTTTCATTTTTGGGGTTCATGTTTTCCCCTTCTACTATCGAGATGGATCCTGTTAAGGTCCAAGCCATCCATGATTGGACTCAGCCGACATCTCTGAAAAGTCTGCAAAAGTTCCTGGGCTTTGCTAATTTTTATCGTCGCTTCATCTGCAATTTTTCTAGTATTGCCAAACCATTGACCAATTTGACCAAGAAGGGTGCTGATTTGGTCAATTGGTCTTCTGCTGCTGTGGAAGCTTTTCAAGAGTTGAAGCGTCGTTTTTCTTCTGCCCCTGTGTTGTGTCAACCAGATGTTTCTCTTCCGTTCCAGGTCGAGGTTGATGCTTCTGAGATTGGAGCAGGGGCTGTTTTGTCGCAGAGAGGTTCTGATTGCTCAGTGATGAAACCATGCGCTTTATTTTCCAGGAAGTTTTCGCCTGCTGAGCGAAATTATGATGTGGGCAACCGAGAGTTGCTGGCCATGAAGTGGGCATTCGAGGAGTGGCGTCATTGGCTTGAAGGAGCGAAGCATCGCATGGTGGTATTGACTGATCATAAGAACTTTACTTATCTCGAGTCTGCTAAGCGTTTGAATCCTAGACAGGCTCGTTGGTCGCTGTTTTTTGCCCGTTTTGACTTTGTGATTTCGTACCTTCCGGGCTCTAAAAATGTGAAGGCGGATGCTCTGTCTAGGAGTTTTGTGCCCGACTCTCCGGGTTTATCTGAGCCGGCGGGTATCCTCAAGGAAGGAGTAATTGTGTCTGCCATCTCCCCTGATTTGCGGCGGGTGCTGCAAAAATTTCAGGCTAATAAACCTGATCGTTGCCCAGCGGAGAAACTGTTTGTCCCTGATAGGTGGACAAATAAAGTGATCTCTGAGGTTCATTGTTCGGTGTTGGCTGGTCATCCTGGAATCTTTGGTACCAGAGAGTTAGTGGCTAGATCCTTTTGGTGGCCATCTCTGTCGTGGGATGTGCGTACTTTTGTGCAGTCCTGTGGGATTTGTGCTCGGGCTAAGCCCTGCTGTTCTCGTGCCAGTGGGTTGCTTTTGCCCTTGCCAGTCCCGAAGAGGCCTTGGACACATATCTCTATGGATTTTATTTCAGATCTTCCCGTTTCTCAAAAGATGTCAGTCATTTGGGTGGTCTGTGATCGCTTTTCTAAGATGGTCCATCTGGTACCCTTGTCTAAATTGCCTTCCTCCTCTGATTTGGTGCCATTGTTCTTCCAGCATGTGGTTCGTTTGCATGGCATTCCAGAGAATATCGTTTCTGACAGAGGTTCCCAGTTTGTTTCGAGGTTTTGGCGAGCCTTTTGTGGTAGGATGGGCATTGACTTGTCTTTTTCCTCGGCTTTCCATCCTCAGACTAATGGCCAGACCGAACGAACCAATCAGACCTTGGAAACCTATCTGAGATGCTTTGTTTCTGCCGATCAGGATGACTGGGTGTCCTTTTTGCCTTTGGCTGAGTTCGCCCTTAATAATCGGGCCAGCTCGGCTACCTTGGTTTCGCCATTTTTCTGCAATTCTGGGTTCCATCCTCGTTTCTCTTCAGGACAGGTTGAGTCTTCGGACTGTCCTGGTGTGGATACTGTGGTGGATAGGTTGCAGCAGATTTGGACTCATGTAGTGGACAATTTGACCTTGTCCCAGGAGAAGGCTCAACGTTTCGCTAATCGCAGACACCGTGTGGGTCCCCGACTTCGTGTTGGGGATCTGGTTTGGTTATCTTCTCGTCATATTCCTATGAAGGTTTCCTCTCCTAAGTTTAAACCTCGTTTCATTGGTCCGTATAGGATTTCTGAGGTTCTTAATCCTGTGTCTTTTCGTCTGACCCTCCCAGATTCTTTTTCCATACATAACGTATTCCATAGGTCATTGTTGCGGAGATACGTGGCACCTATGGTTCCATCTGTTGACCCTCCTGCCCCGGTTTTGGTGGAGGGGGAATTGGAGTATATTGTGGAGAAGATTTTGGATTCTCGTGTTTCAAGACGGAAACTCCAGTATCTGGTTAAATGGAAGGGTTATGCTCAGGAAGATAATTCCTGGGTTTTTGCCTCTGATGTCCATGCTCCCGATCTTGTTCGTGCCTTTCATGTGGCTCATCCTGGTCGGCCTGGGGGCTCTGGTGAGGGTTCGGTTCCTCAAGGGGGGGGTACTGTTGTGAATTCTGTGGCAGAGCTCCCTCCTGTGGTCACAAGTGGTACTTCGGCTAATTCTCTCTGGGAGCTTCCGTTTGTGGAGGAAAGTGGTACTGCGGCTTCTGAGTTTCCTCCCTCAGGTGATCTGGTGAGGTCGTTAGGTGCTTCTCTACTTAACTCCACCTAATGCTTTGATCCATGCTTCCTGTCAATGTTCCAGTGTTGGACTTGTTTTTCCCTGGATCAATTCCTGTGGCCTGCTGCTCTGCATAGCTAAGTTCTTCTTTGCTATTTGTTTGCTATTTTTTCTGTCCAGCTTGTCTAATTGTTTTGCTGGAAGCTCTGGGACACAGAGGGTGTACCTCCGTGCCGTTAGTTCGGTACGGAGGATCTTTTTGCCCCCCTTGCGTGGTTTTCTTTAGGGTTTTGTGTAGACCGCAAAGTTATCTTTCCTATCCTCGCTCTGTTAAGAAAGTTGGGCCTCACTTTGCTGAATCTATTTCATCCCTACTTTTGTCTTTTCATCTTGGCTCACAGTCATTATATGTGGGGGGCTGCCTTTTCCTTTGGGGTATTTCTCTGAGGCAAGGTAGGCTTATTTTCTATCTTCAGGCTAGTTAGTTTCTCAGGCTGTGCCGAGTTGCATAGGCAGAGTTAGGCGCAATCCACGGCTGCCTCTAGTGTTGTTTGGAGAGGATTAGGGATTGCGGTCTGCAGAGTTCCCACGTCTCAGAGCTCGTTCTATTATTTTGGGTTATTGTCAGATCACTGTATGTGCTCTGACCGCTATGTCCATTGTGATACTGAATTGCCTATCACAACAGGGGAATATAAGCCATGCATACAGGGGGGGACTATGAGCCATGCATACAGAGGGGAATATAAGCCATGCATACAGGGGGGAATATGAGCCATGCATACGGGGGGGGGGGATAAGAGCCATGCATAGGGGGGGGGGTCATTATACAGTATTGAGCATCATGTGTGGCCGTTATACAGTATGGAGCATCATTTGTGGCCATTATACAGTATTGAGCATTATGTGGGATCATTATACAGTATGGAGAACTGTGTGGCCGTTATACACTATGGAGCACTATGTGTGGGTGGCCATTATACAGTATGGAGCACTGTCTGGCCATTATACAGTATGGAGCAATGTGTGGCCATTATACACTATGGAGCATCATGTGTGGCCATTATACACTATGGAGCATCATGTGTGGCCATTATACAGTATGGAGCATCATGTGTGGCCATTATACAGTATGGAGCATCATGTGTGGCCATTATACAGTATGAAGAACTGTGTGTGGCCATTATACAGTATGCAGCATCATGTGTGGCCATTATACACTATGGAGCATCATGTGTGGCCATTATACAGTATGGAGCACTGTCTGGCCATTATACAGTATGGAGCAATGTGTGGCCATTATACAGTATGGAGCAATGTGTGGCCATTATACAGTATGGAGCAATGTGTGGCCATTATACAGTATTGAGCATCATGTGTGGCCATTATACAGTATTGAGCATCATGTGTGGCCATTATACAGTATGTATGGAGCATCATGTGTGGCCATTATACAGTATGGAGCATCATGTGTGGTGGCCGTTATACAGTATTGAGCATCATGTGTGGCCATTATACAGTATGGAGCATCATGTCTGGTGGACATTATACAGTATTGAGCATCATGTGTGGCCATTATACAGTATGGAGCACTGTGTGGCCATATTTTTGTTTGCTTATAATTATCGTATATAAAACAGTGTGATCAGCAGTGCTAAATGGCTGTGGTTGGGACGTGGATATGAGTGTGACTAGCTGTGAAATGGGTCTGGTCAGAGGCGTGGCCTAAAATTTGCCGCGGCGCACTACGCGCGCCGCAAACTTTATACCCCCTTCCCTTCTTCAAAAGTTGGGAGGTATGGTACCACATTTGCCAGATCATGGCAAGTGCCGCAAATCCCATAGGGAATGAATGAGGCCGAACGCAGTGTTGCCGTAAGTGATCTGTTATGCAGCAGATGCAGAAAAACTGCCCGATCTGCTGCAAAAGGCGACTTTCACATCAGCGATTCTTGCCAAAGTCACTGCCGATAGTGTCATACTCACCAATGGGGGAGGCAGCACTAAAAGTGGCTAGGGCAGCAGAAACACTAAATACGGCCCTGGGGGGGCTACATTATATTCTGTGGGGGGACTGCATTATACTCAAGGTACTACATTATATTATGGGGGGCTACATCATACTATATGAGGGGTTACAGTATACTCTATGGGGGGCTGTATTATATTCTGTGGTGGGGCTGCATTATTCTCTCAGGGGACTACATAATATTATGGGGGCTACATCATACTATATGAGGGGGCTACAGTATACTCTATGGGGGGGCTGCATTATATTCTGTGGTGGAACTGCATTTTCTCGGGACTACATTATATTCTGTGATGGGTGGCATTATACTATATGGGGGGGGCTGCATTATACCCTATGGGGTGCTGCATTATATTCTATGAGGGGGGACTGCATTATATTTTATGAGGGGGCTACATTATATTCTGTGAGGGGGCTACCACAACCCTTGCTACATAATTAAGAAATGACAAAAAAAAGACTCGCACATCCAAACTAGTGTGAATAGGTGCATACCAGGAGCAGCTACCTCCATACATAAATATACAAAAAAGGTTGCACTCTATTGTGCAAAAGCATGTCTAATCTGAAATATATGAAATATGAATAGCAAAATGGCTTTTGAACATTAGGAAAATATTTAAGAGACGCTTTGCACAGAATTTGATATAATCAAATAGTGTGAGCCCATCAACCGTCGTCAAGGTGGTCTCATAAACTGATGGGTCCCTGACCCCCCTGTCCAAATGTGAACACTTACCGAAGGCCAATGTCTGTATGCCTGGGTGAATGTGGACACCTCTGCTCAGCAAAGCCTACATATGAGTTAGCCGGGACCAAGTGTGATGAGATGCAATTAAAAACCACATGGTGATGGGAGGAGTACTGGGTCAGTCAGCTACCATAGAAATGACAAAAAAAAAGACTCGCACATCCAAACTAGTGTGAATAGGTGCATACCAGGAGCAGCTACCTCCATACATAAATATACAAAAAAGGTTGCACTCTATTGTGCAAAAGCATGTCTAATCTGAAATATATGAAATATGAATAGCAAAATGGCTTTTGAACATTAGGAAAATATTTAAGAGACGCTTTGCACAGAATTTGATATAATCAAATAGTGTGAGCCCATCACCGTCGTCAAGGTGGTCTCATAAACTGATGGGTCCCTGACCCCCCTGTCCAAATGTGAACACTTACCGAAGGCCAATGTCTGTATGCCTGGGTGAATGTGGACACCTCTGCTCAGCAAAGCCTACATATGAGTTAGCCGGGACCAAGTGTGATGAGATGCAATTAAAAACCACATGGTGATGGGAGGAGTGCTGGGTCAGTCAGCTACCATAGAAATGACAAAAAAAAGACTCGCACATCCAAACTAGTGTGAACAGGTGCATACCAGGAGCAGCTACCTCCATACATAAATATACAAAAAAGGTTGCACTCTATTGTGCAAAAGCATGTCTAATCTGAAATATATGAAATATGAATAGCAAAATGGCTTTTGAACATTAGGAAAACATTTAAGAGACGCTTTGCACAGAATTTGATATAATCAAATAGTGTGAGCCCATCAACCGTCGTCAAGGTGGTCTCATAAACTGATGCGTCCCTGACCCCCCTGTCCAAATGTGAACACTTACCGAAGGCCAATGTCTGTATGCCTGGGTGAATGTGGAGACCTCTGCTCAGCAAAGCCTACATATGAGTTAGCCGGGACCAAGTGTGATGAGATGCAATTAAAAACCACATGGTGATGGGAGGAGTGCTGGGTCAGTCAGCTACCATAGAAATGACAAAAAAAAGACTCACACATCCAAACTAGTGTGAATAGGTGCATACCAGGAGCAGCTACCTCCAAAAAGGTTGCACTCTATTGTGCAAAAGCATGTCTAATCTGAAATATATGAAATATGAATAGCAAAATGGCTTTTGAACATTAGGAAAACATTTAAGAGACGCTTTGTTCAAAAGCCATTTTGCTATTCATATTTCATATATTTCAGATTAGACATGCTTTTGCACAATAGAGTGCAACCTTTTTTGTATATTTATGTATGGAGGTAGCTGCTCCTGGTATGCACCTATTCACACTAGTTTGGATGTGCGAGCCTTTTTTTTGCATTTTCTATGGTAGCTGACTGACCCAGCACTCCTCCCATCACCATGTGGTTTTTAATTGCATCTCATCACACTTGGTCCCGGCTAACTCATATGTAGGCTAGAGTGCAACCTTTTTTGTATATTGCTACATAATTAAGACGTGAACTACCTTATATTATACCCTAATATTAGCGCTTTTTACCGCACAATTGGTGGTCTTGTATCTATTTCTATGTAGCTACATAGTGGGCCCCAAGAATGATTTTCTCTGGTGGGCCCAAGGTGCTCCAGTCCGACGCTGACTACCAGTGACGTAGAAGCCCCCTATATTTCCGTTAGCAGATGATGGACCTGAGTGAGGACCTTGCCTTTTTGTGAATGAAGTTGAATCTTTGGTTGGGAACATTTTACATAACGTTTGGGATCTCATTTATCCTGCGCTCTATGCTGAGCCCTTACTTCGGCGTTCCCATCTAAATCTCCGAGTGACGTGACAAATGAAACCCCGAGAGATCCATTCACTATAAAGCAGCAGCAGAGTTACTCTGGACTGCGTCTGGCCTCTGTTCAGCGATGGCCTTTTTTTCCAGAGGTGTACAAAACTGTGGCATACCGCGGATTCAAGCACGTCTAAAATGCTGGACAGCGCTGGATCACTGGTCCTATGGTGTCCACAGTGCCTCCATCTACCTCATTATAGGGAATCTTCTGCCTCAGATACCGTCTGAATCATGTATTTCAAAGATTTACATGGAAACTCCGGTGTAAGTGCTCAGCATAGAGCACAAGATAAATGTGCCCCAAGCCTCAGTGGCGTAGGAAGGGGGGTGCGGGGGGGGCGGTCCGCCCCGGGCGGCACAATGCGGGGGGCGGCCGGCGCTGCAGAAGAAAAAAAAAGGCCCCTTTAAATCTTCGGGCGGCGCCGTCCGCCGCCACGACCAGGGCCAGCTCCCCCCACCACCGGACCCCGCCCCCCGCTCTATACTCACCTCTCCTGGTTCCTGCGGCGCCGGCAGCTACAGCCTCCTCTGACTCTGCGACGTCTCAGAGCAGAGGGCGCGATGACGTCACTACTGTGCGCGCCGCTCTGCCTCTCTGTCCTGAGCGTCGCAGAGCCGGAGAGACGCTGACTGCACCGGACCTGCGCTAGGAACGGGAGAGGTGAGGATTTTACTTTTTTTTTTTTTTTCTTTATGTCTCACTGTCTGGGGCTGGGGCAATGCTGGAGACCATGGGGCAGATTGCTGGACACACTGGGGCAATACATGAGACCATGGGGCAGATTGCTGGACACACTGGGGCAATACATGAGACCATGGGGCAGATTGCTGGACACACTGGGGCAATACAGGAGACTATGGGGCAGATTGCTGGACACACTGGGGCAATACTGGAGACCATGGGGCAGAATGCTGGACACACTGGGGCAATACAGGAGACCATGGGGCAGATTGCTGGACACACTGGGGCAATACAGGAGACCATGGGGCAGATTGCTGGACACACTGGGGCAATACTGGAGACCATGGGGCAGAATGCTGGACACACTGGGGCAATACAGGAGACCATGGGGCAGATTGCTGGACACACTGGGGCAATACAGGAGACCATGGGGCAGATTGCTGGACACACTGGGGCAATACTGGAGACCATGGGGCAGAATGCTGGACACACTGGGGCAATACAGGAGACCATGTGGCAGAATGCTGGACACACTGGGGCAATACAGGAGACCATGGGGCAGATTGCTGGACACACTGGGGCAATACTGGAGACCATGGGGCAGAATGCTGGACACACTGGGGAAATACTGGAGACCATGGGGCAGAATGCTGGACACACTGGGGCAATACAGGAGACTATGGGGCAGATTGCTGGACACACTGAATACTGGAGACCATGGGGCAGATTTCAGGACACATTGAGGCAATGCTGGAGACCCTGGGCAGACTTCTGGACATACTGGGGCAATACTGGAGACCATGGGGCAGATTGCTGGACACACCGGGGCAATACTGGAGACCATGGGGCAGAATGCTGGACACACTGGGGCAATACAGGAGACCATGGGGCAGATTGCTGGATACACCGGGGCAATACTGGAGACCATGGGGCAGAATGCTGGACACACTGGGGCAATACAGGAGACCATGGGGCAGATTGCTGGACACACTGGGGCAATACTGGAGACCCTGGGGCAGATTTCTGGACACATTGAGGCAATACTGGAGACCCTGGGGCAGATTTCTGGACACATTGAGGCAATGCTGGAGACCCTGGGGCAGACTTCTGGACACACTGGGGCAATGCTGGACACTGGGGCAGATTGCTGGACACACTGGGGGTAATATGCTGGACACACTGGGGCAATGCTGGACACTGGGGGTAATATGCTGGACACACTGGGGCAGACTGCTGGACACACTGGGGAAAGGCTGGACACTGGGGCAGATTGCTGGACACACTGGGGGCAGTGCTGGACATACTGGGGCAGATTGCTGGACACACTGGGGGTAATATGCTGGACACACTGGGGCAGATTGCTGGACAACATGGGGGTAATATGCTGGACACACTGGGGGCAGGACTTGAGGCATGGGCAGAATGTAGATACGGGGCATGATTGGAGACACGGGGCAGGATTGGATCATGGGGCAGGACGGATACGATGGAGGCTGGTGGGGCAGGATGTGGAGATCATATGGGGTAGAATGGATACTCATGAGGGCAGGATGCGAGAACATATGGCTGGAGCCAGGAATGAGAAACGGGGCCAGGGTGGGGAATATTATTACCATAGGGGCTAATTAAGGGATATTATTACTGCAGTGATGTATTTATTTTATTTTTTGAGTGTACTGTTTTAAATGGGGGGGCGGTCCTGTTACTGTGCAGAGTGACACTATATCACCTTTTTTTCTTCATGTGATGTAATGTAGAAGTTGTGAAAAATTAAGTAATGTGTTCTGCAAGCGGAGCTCGAGATAACTGTGTTATTTCCTGCAGAAACGAGTCCTGGCTGGAAGGAATGATGGCGGTCTGTGCTGGATGAAAGATGAAGGACTTCACCTAGAGACGTCACTGGTGAGTCAGTGTTACCTATACACTGACACTATACACTGTATACTATATAGAGGTCCTGTGTATAATGTCACCAGTGATCTCTGTATTACCTCTACACAGACACTGCATACTAAGTACAGATCTCCTGTGAATACTGGCACTTATGGTGATAGTATTGTGGTTTTTTTTTTATTACTGATCAGTATTGTAGTATTCAGTCACTATGTGGTGGTAATATGTGGTCTGGAAATGGTGTTGTGGTATTTGTCCCTTGTATGTAGTATTATTCGGTCACTATGTGGCCTGGTCATGGTGTGGTGGTATTAAGTCACAGGTGTGGCATGTGGGGGTGACACCATTAGGCCCAGTTTAAGTTCTACAAAACAGGAAAACCGTTTTTGGTAACCTTTGTGTGTATTGAGCCGGGGGGGGGGGCGCCAAACTCGGGAACAGCCCCGGGCGGCAAAAGCTCTAGCTACGCCTCTGCCAAGCCTTAGGCCGGTGTCACTCTAGAGAGGAATACGGACGAGCGAGAGGCGCAAAAACAACGCATTGCACTCGGACCAATGATTCTCTATGGGGCAGCTCCCATCAGCCATATACAGTGGGGCAAAAAAGTATTTAGTCAGTCAGCAATAGTGCAAGTTCCACCACTTAAAAAGATGAGAGGAGTCTGTAATTTACATCGTAGGTAGACTATGGGAGACAAACTGAGAAAAAAAATCCAGAAAATCACATTGTCTGTTTTTTTTAATCATTTTATTTGCATATTATGGTGGAAAATAAGTATTTGGTCAGAAACAAACAATCAAGATTTCTGGCTCTCACAGACCTGTAACTTCTTCTTTAAGAGTCTCCTCTTTCCTCCACTCATTACCTGTAGTAATGGCACCTGTTTAAACTTGTTATCAGTATAAAAAGACACCTGTGCACACCCTCAAACAGTCTGACTCCAAACTCCACTATGGTGAAGACCAAAGAGCTGTCAAAGGAGACCAGAAACAAAATTGTAGCCCTGCACCAGGCTGGGAAGACTGAATCTGCAATAGCCAACCAGCTTGGAGTGAAGAAATCAACAGTGGGAGCAATAATTAGAAAATGGAAGACATACAAGACCACTGATAATCTCCCTCGATCTGGGGCTCCACGCAAAATCCCACCCCGTGGGGTCAGAATGATCACAAGAACGGTGAGCAAAAATCCCAGAACCACGCGGGGGGACCTAGTGAATGAACTGCAGAGAGCTGGGACCAATGTAACAAGGCCTACCATAAGTAACACACTACGCCACCATGGACTCAGATCCTGCAGTGCCAGACGTGTCCCACTGCTTAAGCCAGTACATGTCCGGGCCCGTCTGAAGTTTGCTAGAGAGCATTTGGATGATCCAGAGGAGTTTTGGGAGAATGTCCTATGGTCTGATGAAACCAAACTGGAACTGTTTGGTAGAAACACAACTTGTCGTGTTTGGAGGAAAAAGAATACTGAGTTGCATCCATCAAACACCATACCTACTGTAAAGCATGGTGGTGGAAACATCATGCTTTGGGGCTGTTTCTCAGCAAAGGGGCCAGGACGACTGATCCGGGTACATGAAAGAATGAATGGGGCCATGTATCGTGAGATTTTGAGTGCAAACCTCCTTCCATCAACAAGGGCATTGAAGATGAAACGTGGCTGGGTCTTTCAACTTGACAATGATCCAAAGCACACCGCCAGGGCAACGAAGGAGTGGCTTCGTAAGAAGCATTTCAAGGTCCTGGAGTGGCAGTCTCCAGATTTCAACCCTATAGAAAACCTTTGGAGGGAGTTGAAAGTCCGTGTTGCCAAGCGAAAAGCCAAAAACATCACTGCTCTAGAGGAGATCTGCATGGAGGAATGGGCCAACATACCAACAACAGTGTGTGGCAACCTTGTGAAGACTTACAGAAAACATTTGACCTCTGTCATTGCCAACAAAGGATTTATTACAAAGTATTGAGATGAAATTTTGTTTCTGACCAAATACTTATTTTCCACCATAATATGCAAATAAAATGTTAAAAAAACAGACAATGTGATTTTCTGGATTTTTTTTTCTCAGTTTGTCTCCCATAGTTGAGGTCTACCTATGATGTAAATTACAGACGCCTCTCATCTTTTTAAGTGGTGGAACTTGCACTATTGCTGACTGACTAAATACTTTTTTGCCCCACTGTATTTCTCGGCCGTATTTTACGGGCTGAGAAAATCGCAGCATGCTGCGTTTGTCAGCGTATTGCGCAAAAAAATCCACCAAAGAAAGTCTATGGGGCGAGAAAAATACGGATTACACACGGACCATGAGAAATACGCAGCGGTGTTCTATAGAAAAACCGGTAATTCAGTGCGGTGTACAGTAAAATCACACTGACAGAATAGAATAGATCAAATAAATGTCTACACATAGAATAGATATATATCAGTGACACACATATATATATTTATATTTAATACAGAGCTAGATAGCAGAAAAGCCGGCAATTAAATTGCCGGCTTTCCTATCTCCTTATCAAATCCGACAGGATATGAGACATGGTTTACATACAGTAAACCAGTGTTTTTCAACCTTTTTTGAGCCGCGGCACACTTTTTATACTTAAAAAATCCTGAGGCACACCACCAACCAAAATGGCACAAAATGGTGCGTCCAGGTTTGAGATGAAAGTCTGCAGTCATTCTATGTGACTGCAGGCTTCTGAATTCTCACAGCGCAAGCACTGCACACTTTCAGGATTCTCCCTTGCCGGTGGCCAGAGTGGACGGTCATGACAGCACAAGTATGTGATTTGGATACTTCTGGCCACATTCTAACTAGACGTGTCCGGCCTCAGTCAATTCATTTTCATTGAATGAGGCCACACATGTCTAGTCAGCACGTGACCGCATGTATGTAAATCACCAACATCAGAGAATTATGATAGCAGTGTGCACTGTGAGAATTCAGAAGTCTGCAGTCACATAGTATGACTGCAGACTCATCACAACCTTGGACATCCCCTTTAATGTTCCTAACAAATAAAAATGAGAATTAGTATCACAAAAAAAACACATTTACATCCAGGTACCTGATAGATGACGTTGTTTGTGGAGTCGCCTCTTTCTTTTCATCTTCACCTTGTCCAGATGCCATGATGACTCTTCTCTTCCACCGGCAGAGCTCGTTTCTGCAGACTTCCATCTTCTCCTGTCTTCTGCAGCACATCCCGACACAACACCCTTAAAGATAGCAGTGTTATTATAATGCTCCGGAATAACAATATCTGCCCTAGGCTGAGCCCCTGAGTAAATAATTGCCCCTCACTTTATTCCCAGCACATAATATGACCCTCACTGTCCCTCTTATGGTACATGCCATCCACACTACCCTCTCTCTCTTTTCCATACTTCACACTGCCTTCTCATACGGTGTCCCTCATAGAGAGCCCAGTCTCTCTACTGTGCCCCTTCATTACACTCCTCCTACTTGGCATACTATCTCCTCCTGGCTGTTACCCTCACACTACTCAGTATCTATTATGTGTCCACTCACACTTTCATCCCCCCATACTGTCTGCACACATTTCTAATAGCCTCCTCCTGTACATCCCCCCCCTGCTAACATACCCCTTTGCTCTCTCCATATTTCCTCCTCACACATTCCCCCCTCACACATTCCCCCGACTCCCCATACTGTCCTCACACATCCCATCACCGTTGCTCCCAGTACTGTCAGCACACATTTTTCCCCTCGCTACTGTGTCCACCCCCATCTCCCCACTCACCCCCACAGAATATATCCACTGCCCTTCCGATAGAATAAATCCATCCCCTTCCACAGAATAAATGCACCCTGCCCCACACATGCTAAATAAATTCCAGCCCCCCCCACGTACACACTGAATAAATCCCCCCATACACTGAATAAATCCCCCCACTCACTGAATAAATCCCCCCACACACTGAATAAATCTCCCCCACACACACTGAATAAATCCCCCCCCACACTGAATAAATCCCCCCCACACACTGAATAAATCCCCCCCCACACTGAATAAATCCCCCCCACACACTGAATAAATCCCCCCACACACTGAATAAATCCCCCCACACACTTAATAAATCCCCCCACATACTCCCCATAAACCCACCCCACTCTGAATCTTCGGTGTCTTCAGCTCCACAGCACAGGAGCACTTACCACCAAGTGTCTTCTGTCCCCTGCGCGCCGGATAGTGACGCCAGCAGCGTGATCACATGACTTGATCACGCTGCTGGCGTCGCTCTGACCCAGCGGTCAGAGCCTCAATTGTACTCGCAGCTGGTAGATGTCTGCGAGTACAATTGATCTCCGGGAGCCGGCGCGCTGCAGCTTCTCTGTGCCGGCTGTCAGCTTGACAGTCGGCACAGACAACAGCTGACTCCCATTCCCCCGCGGCACACCCGACCATGTGTCGCGGCACACTAGTGTGCCGCGGCACACTGGTTGAAAAACACTGCAGTAAACCATTTCATATCCCATTTGTTTTACATATTGCCTCACTAATAATGTTATTTGTGTGTGTGTGTGTGTGTGTGTGTGTGTGTAAAATTTGGGGGCTCTAGGTGGTAAAATAAAGGGTTAAATCACGGGAAAAACTGACGTGGGCTCCCATGCAATTTTCTCTGCCAGAGTGGGAAAGCCAGTGACTGAGGGCAGATATTAATAGCCTAGAGAGGGACCATGGTTATTTCCCCCCCCCCCCCCCTGCTAAAAACATCTGCCCCCAGCCACCCCAGAAAAGGCACATCAGTAAGATGCGCCTATTGTGGCACTTAGCCACTCTCTTCCCACTCCCGAGTAGTGGTGAGATATGGGGTAATAAAGGGTTAATGTCACCTTGCTAATGTAAGGTGACCTTAAGCCTGGTTAATAATGGAGAGGCGTCAATAAGACACCTATCTTGGCATAAACTCATATGAACTGAAGCGTGGAAATTTTTCTGAATATTTTCTCAAGCTAGAGTTCATATGAGTTTATGCCACCAGGGGGCGCAGCACCGCAAGCCAACGAAGCTGCATTCAATTCATTCCCCAGTTTTTAGGCTATGTTCATACGCTGCGGATCCGCAGCGCTTCCGCAGCAGTTTACAGTACAATGTAAACCTATGGGAAACGCAATCCACAGTGCACATGGTGCAGAAAAAAACGCGCGGAAACGCAGTGGTTTACATTCCGCGGCATGTCAATTCTTTGTGCGGAATCCGCAGCGGTTTTACACCTGCTCCATAATAGAAAACCGCAGGTGTAAAACCGCAGTGGAATCCGCACAAAAACCGCGGTAAATCCGCGATAAATCCGCAGGAAAAACGCAGTGTTTTTGCCCTGCGGATGACATCTCTCCATTATTAACCTAGCTTAATGTCACCTTGCTAATGTAATTAACCCCTTATTACCCCATATCCCACCGCTACAGGGGAGTGGGAAGAGAGAGGCTAAGTGCCAGAATAGGCGCATCTTACAGATGTGCCTTTTCTGGGGTGGCTGGGGGCAGATGTTTCTAGCCAGGGGGGCCAATAACCATGGGCCCTCTCCAGGCTATTAATATCTGCCCTCAGTCACTGGCTTTCCCACTCTGGCGGAGAAAATTGCGTGGGAGCCCACGCCATTTTTTCCCCGTTATTTAACCCTTTATTTTAAAGATAGAGCTCCCAAATTTTGCACAAAGACACTACTAACATTATTAGTGAGGAATATGTAAAAATATAAGGGATATGAAATGGTTTACTGTATGTAACCTTGTATCATATCCTGTCTGGTTTGAGGAGGAAATAGCAATAGCCGGCAATTGAATTACTGGCTTTTCTGCTATCTAGCTCTGTATGATTTATATATATATATATATATATATATATATATATATATATATATATATATATATACAGTTAGGGCCAGAAATATTTGGACAGTGACACAAGTTTTGTTATTTTAGCTGTTTACAAAAACATGTTCAGAAATACAATTATATATATAATATGGGCTGAAAGTGCACACTCCCAGCTGCAATATGATAGTTTCCACATCCAAATCGGAGAAAGGGTTTAGGAATCATAGCTCTGTAATGCATAGCGTCCTCTTTTTCAAGGGACCAAAAGTAATTGGACAATGGACTCTAAGGGCTGCAATTAACTCTGAAGGCGTCTCCCTCGTTAACCTGTAATCAATGAAGTAGTTAAAAGGTCAGGGGTGGATTCCAGGTGTGTGGTTTTGCATTTGGAAGCTGTTGCTGTGAGCAGACAACATGCGGTCAAAGGAACTCTCAATTGAGGTGAAGCAGAACATCCTGAGGCTGAAAAAAAAGAAAAAATCCATCAGAGAGATAGCAGACATGCTTGGAGTAGCAAAATCAACAGTTGGGTACATTCTGAGAAAAAAGGAATTGACTGGTGGGCTTGGGAACTCAAAAAGGCCTGGGCGTCCACGGATGACAACAGTGGTGGATGATCGCCGCATACTTAATTTGGTGAAGAAGAACCCGTTCACAACATCAACTGAAGTCCAGAACACTCTCAGTGAAGTAGGTGTATCTGTCTCTAAGTCAACAGTAAAGAGAAGACTCCATGACAGTAAATACAAAGGGTTCACATCTAGATGCAAACCATTCATCAATACCAAAAATAGACAGGCCAGAGTTAAATTTGCAGAAAAACACCTCAAGAAGCCAGCTCAGTTCTGGAAAAGTATTCTATGGACAGATGAGACAAAGATCAACCTGTACCAGAATGATGGGAAGAAAAAAGTTTGGAGAAGAAAGGGAACGGCACATGATCCAAGGCACACCACATCCTCTGTAAAACATGGTGGAGGCAACGTGATGGCATGGGCATGCATGGCTTTCAATGGCACTGGGTCACTTGTGTTTATTGATGACATAAGAGCAGACAAGAGTAGCCGGATGAATTCTGAAGTGTACCGGGATATACTTTCAGCCCAGATTCAGCCAAATGCTGCAAAGTTGATTGGACGGCGCTTCATAGTACAGATGGACTATGACCCCAAGCATACATCCAAAGCTACCCAGGAGTTCATGAGTGCCAAAAAGTGGAACATTCTGCAATGGCCAAGTCAATCTCCAGATCTAAACCCAATTGAGCATGCATTTCACTTGCTCAAATCCAGACTTAAAGGGAACCTGTCACCCCGTTTTTTGAGATTGAGATATAAATACTGTTAAATAGGGCCTGTGCTGTGCGTTACTATGGTGTATGTAGTGTACCCTGATTCCCCATGTATGCCGAGAAATACATTACCAAAGTCGGCGTTTTCGCCTGTCAATCAGGCTGGTCTGGTCAGGTGGGCGTGTTCACAGCGTTCTTTTCTTCCCCAGGTTTCCGTTGGTGGCGTAGTGGTGTGCGCATGTCCAAGGTCCGGATTCCCTGTGCCCACGTGAAGACACAGCGCGCGATCTGCGCTGTCATTCCTTTCATCGGTGCGGGCGGCCATCTTCCTGGGGCCGCGCGTGCGCAGATGTAGTGCTCTGCTGCACGGGGCTTCAGGAAAATGGCCGCGGGATGCCGCGCGTGCGCAGAAGAGATCGCGGCGGCCATTTTCCCAAAGCCGAGTTTGCTGTGAAAAGAACGCTGTGAACACGCCCACCTGACCAGACCAGCCTGATTGACAGGCGAAAACGCCGACTTTGGTAATGTATTTCTCGGCATACATGGGGAATCAGGGTACACTACATACACTATAGTAACGCACAGCACAGGCCCTATTTAACAGTATTTATATCTCAATCTCAAAAAACGGGGTGACAGGTTCCCTTTAAGACGGAAAGACCCACAAACAAGCAAGACCTGAAGGTTGCGGCTGTAAAGGCCTGGCAAAGCATTAAGAAGGAGGAAACCCAGCGTTTGGTGATGTCCATGGGTTCCAGACTTAAGGCAGTGATTGCCTCCAAAGGATTTGCAACAAAATATTGAAAATAAAAATATTTTGTTTGGGTTATGTTTATTTGTCCAATTACTTTTGACCTCCTAAAATGTGGAGTGTTTGTAAGAAAATGTAGGAATTGTACACATTTCTTATCAGTTATTTTTGTTCAACCCTTCAAATTAAACGTTACAATCTGCACTTGAATTCTGTTGTAGAGGTTTCATTTCAAATCCAATGTGGTGGCATGCAGAGCCCAACTCGCGAAAATTGTGTCACTGTCCAAATATTTCTGGCCCTAACTGTATATATATATACAGTGGGGCAAAAAAGTATTTAGTCAGTCAGCAATAGTGCAAGTTCCACCACTTAAAAAGATGAGAGGCGTCTGTAATTTACATCATAGGTAGACCTCAACTATGGGAGACAAACTGAGAATAAAAAATCCAGAAAATCACATTGTCTGTTTTTTTGACATTTTATTTGCATATTATGGTGGAAAATAAGTATTTGGTCAGAAACAAAATTTCATCTCAATACTTTGTAATATATCCTTTGTTGGCAATGACAGAGGTCAAACGTTTTCTGTAAGTCTTCACAAGGTTGCCACACACTGTTGTTGGTATGTTGGCCCATTCCTCCATGCAGACCTCCTCTAGAGCAGTGTTTTTGGCTTTTCGCTTGGCAACACGGACTTTCAACTCCCTCCAAAGGTTTTCTATAGGGTTGAGATCTGGAGACTTGCTAGGCCACTCCAGGACCTTGAAATGCTTCTTACGAAGCCACTCCTTCGTTGCCCTGGTGGTGTGCTTTGGATCATTGTCATGTTGAAAGACCCAGCCACGTTTCATCTTCAATGCCCTTGCTGATGGAAGGAGGTTTGCACTCAAAATCTCACGATACATGGCCCCATTCATTCTTTCATGTACCCGGATCAGTTGTCCTGGCCCCTTTGCAGAGAAACAGCCCCAAAGCATGATGTTTCCACCACCATGCTTTACAGTAGGTATGGTGTTTGATGGATGCAACTCAGTATTCTTTTTCCTCCAAACACGACAAGTTGTGTTTCTACCAAACAGGTCCAGTTTGGTTTCATCAGACCATAGGACATTATCCCAAAACTCCTCTGGATCATCCAAATGCTCTCTAGCAAACTTCAGACGGGCCCGGACATGTACTGGCTTAAGCAGTGGGACACGTCTGGCACTGCAGGATCTGAGTCCATGGTGGCGTAGTGTGTTACTTATGGTAGGCCTTGTTACATTGATCCCAGCTCTCTGCAGTTCATTCACTAGGTCCCCCCGCGTGGTTCTGGGATTTTTGCTCACCGTTCTTATGATCATTCTGACCCCACGGGGTGGGATTTTGCGTGGAGCCCCAGATCGAGGGAGATTATCAATGGTCTTGTATGTCTTCCATTTTCTAATTATTGCTCCCACTGTTGATTTCTTCACTCCAAGCTGGTTGGCTATTGCAGATTCAGTCTTCCCAGCCTGGTGCAGGGCTACAATTTTGTTTCTGGTGTCCTTTGACAGCTCTTTGGTCTTCACCATAGTGGAGTTTGGAGTCAGACTGTTTGAGGGTGTGCACAGGTGTCTTTTTATACTGATAACAAGTTTAAACAGGTGCCATTACTACAGGTAATGAGTGGTGGAAAGAGGAGACTCTTAAAGAAGAAGTTACAGGTCTGTGAGAGCCAAAAATCTTGATTGTTTGTTTCTGACCAAATACTTATTTTCCACCATAATATGCAAAAAAAATGTTAAAAAAACAGACAATGTGATTTTCTGGATTTTTTTTTCTCAGTTTGTCTCCCATAGTTGAGGTCTACCTATGATGTAAATTACAGACGCCTCTCACCTTTTTAAGTGGTGGAACTTGCACTATTGCTGACTGACTAAATACTTTTTTGCCCCACTGTATATATATTAGCTGAAGGGCCCGGCATTGCCTGGGCATAGTAAATATCTGTGGTTAGTTATAGCACCTCACTTCTCTTATTTTCCCATCACGCCTCTCATTTTCCCCCTCACATCTTTCATTTTCCCCCTCACACCTCTCATTTTCCCCCTTACTCCTCTCATTCCCCCTAACACTTGTCATTTCGTCCTCACATCTGTCATTTTCCTGATCACTCCACTATTTTTCCCTCACTCATCTCATTTTGCACTCACACCTTTTCATTTTCACCTCAGTATATACATGTTTGTCATCTCCCTCATATATAGTATACACCTGTATGTCATCTCCTGTATATAGTATATACCTGTATGTCATCTCCCCTGTAAATAGTATATACCTGTATGTCATCTCCCCTGTAAATAGTATATACCTACTGTATGTCATCTCCACCTGTATATTGTATATACCTATGTGTCATCTCCCCTGTATATAGTATATACCTGTATGTCATCTCCTCCTGTATACAGTATATACCTGTATGTCATCTCCTGTATATAGTATATACATGTATGTCATCTCCCCTGTATATAGTATATACCTGTATGTCATCTCCTGTATATAATATATACCTGTATGTCATCTCCCCTGTATATAGTATATACCTGTATGTCATCTCCTCCTGTATATAGTATATAGCTGTATGTCATGTCATCTCCTGTATATAGTATATACCTGTATGTCATCTCCTCCTGTATATAGTATATACCTGTATGTCATCTCCTGTATATAGTATATACCTGTATGTCATCTCTCCTGTATATACTGTAGTATATACCTGTATGTCATCTCCTCCTGTATATAGTATATACCTGTGTGTCATCTGCTCCTGAATATAGTATATACCTGTGTCATCTCCCCTGTATATAGTATATACCTGTATGTCATCTCCTCCTGTATATAGTATATATGTGTGTGTCATCTCCTCCTATATATAGTATATACCTGTATGTCATCTCCTCCTATATAAAGTATATACATGTAAGTCATCTCCTCCTGTATATAGTATATACCTGTGTGTCATCTCCCCTGTATATAGTATATATCTGTGTGTCATCTCCTATATATAGTATATACCTGTATGTCATCTCCCCTGTATATAGTATATACCTGTATGTCATCTCCTCCTGTATATAGTATATACCTGTGTGTCATCTCCCCTGTATATAGTATACATCTGTGTGTCATCTTTTCCTGTATATAGTATATACCTGTGTGTCATCTCCTCCTGTATATAGCATATATCTGTATGTCATCTCCTCCTGTATTAGACCTCGTTCACATGTTATTTGGTCAGTATTTTTACCTCAGTATTTGTAAGCTAAATTGGCAGCCTGATAAATCCCCAGCCAACAGGAAGCCCTCCCCCCTGGCAGTATATATTAACTCACACATACACATAATAGACAGGTCATGTGACTGACAGCTGCCGTATTTCCTATATGGTACATTTGTTGCTCTTGTAGTTTGTCTGCTTATTAATCAGATTTTTATTTTTGAAGGATAATACCAGAGTTGTGTGTGTTTTAGCGCGAGTTTCATGTGTCAAGTTGTGTGTGTTGAGTTTGTGAGATGAGTTTTGTGTGGCGACATGCGTGTAGCAACTTTTTGTGTGTCGAGTTGCATGTGACAGGTTAGTGTAGCAAGTTGTGTGCAGCAAGTTTTGCGCATGGCGAGTTTTGCGCATGGTGAGTTTTATGTGTGGTACGTTTTGAGTAGGTGCAAGTTTTGTGTGAGGCAACTTTTGCATGTGTTGCAACTTTTGTGCATGTGGCAATTTTTCCGCGTGTGCAAGTTTTGCGTGTGGCGAGTTTTCCATGAGATGAGGAGTTTTGTACGTGTGGCGAGTTTTGCACGTGTGGCTAGTTTTGCGTGAGCCTAGTTTTGCATGTGGCGAATTTTGCGCGTGGTGAGTTTTGAGAGGTGACTTTTGTATTTTGACTTTTATGTGGCGAGGTTGGTGTATGTGTGGTGAAATGTGTGCTGAGGGTGGTATATGTGTTCAAGCACGTGGTAGTGTGTGGCGCATTTTGTGTGTGTGTGTTCATATCCCCGTGTGTGGTGAGTATCCCATGTCGGTGCCCCACCTTAGAAGCTGTACGGTATATGCTCTTTGGCATTAAAATTTCGCCTCACAACATAGCCTATGACGCTCTCGGGGTCCAGACGTGTGACTGTGCAAAATCTTGTAGCTGTAGCTGCGATGGTGCTAATGCCAATCCCGAACATATACACACACACACACACACACACACACACATTCAGCTATAATATATATATATATATATATATATATATATATATATATATACATATATATATATATATATATATATATATGCACACACACATACATACACACATATTTAACCCCTTTCTGACATATGACGTACTAACCCGTTGAGGTGGTATGGGTCCGTATGACGACCAACTGGATTTTATGTCTTCACCGATCAGCCGCGCTCACGGGGGGAGTGCTGCCGATCGGGGCCGGGTGTCAGCTGGCTATCGCAGCTGACATCCGGCACTATGTGCCAGGAGCGGTCACGGACCCCTCATGACACATTAACCCCCGGAACACGGCGATCAAACATGATCGCAGCATTCCGGCGGCATAGGGAAGCATCGCGCAGGGAGGGGGCTCCCTGAGTCCTTCCCTGAGACCCTCGGAGCAACGCTATGTGATCGTATTGCTCCGAGGGTCTCCTACCTCCTCCTCCCAGCAGGCCCCGGATCCAAAATGGCCGTGAGGGGCCTTCCAGGTGCTGAAGGGAGGTGGCTTGCAATCGCCTGCTCAGTGCAGGCGCCGGCAAGCCTACCTGCAGTGCCTGTCAGATCAAAAAATATATATATTTACACGTGTTAAAAAAAAAACAACAAAAAAAACACAGTATTGTTTCAATAAATACATTTCTTTATCTAAATTTAAAAAAAAAAAACAATAAAAGTACACATATTTAGTATCGCCGCGTCCGTAACAACCCGACCTATAAAACTGTACCACTAGTTAACCCCTTCAGCGAACACTGTAAAAAAAAAAATGAAGCAAAAAAAACAACGCTTTATTATCATACCGCCAAACAAAAAGAGGAATATAAAAATGCTTGGCACCGCTGAAAAAGTCATCTTGTCCCGCAAAAAAGTGAGCCACCATACAGCGTCATCAGCGAAAAAATTAAAAAGTTATAGTCCTCAGAATAAAGAGATGCAAAAATAATTATTTTTTATATAAAATAATTTTTATCGCATAAAAGCGCCAAAACATTAAAAAAAATGATATAAATTAGATATCGCTGTAATCGTACTGACCCGAAAAATAAAACTGCTTTATCAATTTTACCAAATGTGGAACAGTATAACCGCTCCTCCCAAAAGAAATTCATGAATTGCTGGTTGTTGGTCATTCTGCCTCAGAAAAATCGGAATAAAAAGTGATCAAAAAAGTCACGTGCCCGAAAATGGTACCAATAAAAACGTCAACTCGTCCCGCAAAAAATAAGAACTAACATGACTGTGGACCAAAATAAGGAACGGACCTGGCGGGAGCATCGCTAAAGGCTTGGGCTGGATCCGGGGGCTGCCGAAAGGTGAGTATATAACTATTTTTTATTTTAATTATTTTTTTAACAGGGATATGGTGCCCACACTGCTATATACTACGTGGCTGTATTATATAATGCGTGGGCTGTGCTATATACTACGTGGGCTGTGCTATATACTACGTGGGCTGTGCTATATACTACGTGGGCTGTGTTATATACTGCGTAGGCTTGCTATATACTATGTGGCTGTGCTATATACTACGTGGGCTGTGCTATATACTACGTGGCTGTGCTATATACTATGTGGCTGTGCTATATACTACGTGGCTGTGCTATATACTATGTGGCTGTGCTATATACTGAGTGGGCTGTGCTATATACTGCGTGGGCTGTGCTATAAACTATGTGGGCTGTACTATATACTACGTGGCTGCTATATACTAGGTGGCTGTGCTATATACTACGTGGGCTGTGTTATGTACTATGTGGGCTGTGCTATATACTATGTGGGTTCTGTTATATAGTACGTGGGCTGTGCTATATACTACGTGGGCTGTGTTATGTACTACATGGGCTGTGCTATGTACTATGTGGGCTGTGCTATATACTACGTGGCTGTGCAATATACTACGTGGCTGTGTTATATACTACGTGGCTGTGCTACATACTACGTGGCTGTGCTATATACTATGTGGGCTGTGTTATATGCTACGTGGCTATGCAATATACTACGTGGCTGTGCAATATACTACATGGCTGTGCTATATACTATGTGGGCTGTGCAATATACTGCGTGGGCTGTGCAATATACTACGTGGGCTGTGTTATATACTACATGGGCTGTTATATACTACGTGGGCTGTGCTATGTACTACGTGGGCTGTGCTATATACTATGCGGCCTGTGCTATATACTACATGGCTGTGCAATATACTACGTGGCTGTGCAATATACTACGTGGCTGTGTTATATACTACATGGGCTGTGTTATATGCTATGTGGGCTGTGCTATATACTACACGGGCTATGCTATATACTACACGGGCTATGCTATATACTATGTGGCTGTGCAATATACTACGTGGCTGTGCTATATACAGTTGTGGCCAAAAGTATTGACACCCCTGCAATTCTGTCAGATAATACTCAGTTTCTTCCTGAAAATGATTGCAAACACAAATTATTTGGTATTATTATCTTCAATTAATTTGTCTTAAATGAAAAACACAAAAAGAATTGTCCTAAAGCCAAATTGGATATAATTCCACACCAAACATAAAAAAGGGGGTGGACAAAAGTATTGGCACTGTTCGAAAAATCATGTGATGCTTCTCTAATTTGTGTAATTAACAGCACCTGTAAATTACCTGTGACACCTAACAGGTGTTGGCAATAACTAAATCACACTTGCAGCCAGTTGACATGGATTAAAGTTGACTCAACCTCTGTCCTGTGTCCTTGTGTGTACCACATTGAGCATGGAGAAAAGAAAGAAGACCAAAGAACTGTCTGAGGACTTGAGAAACCAAATTGTGAGGAAGCATGAGCAATCTCAAGGCTACAAGTCCATCTCCAAAGACCTGAATGTTCCTGTGTCTACCGTGCGCAGTGTCATCAAGAAGTTTAAAGCCCATGGCACTGTGGCTAACCTCCCTAGATGTGGACGGAAAAGAAAACGCAAGATTGTGCGGATGTTGGATAAAGAACCTCGACTAACATCCTAACAAGTTCAAGCTGCCCTGCAGTCCGAGGGTACAACAGTGTCAACCCGTACTATCCGTCGGCGTCTGAATGAAAAGGGACTGTATGGTAGGAGACCCAGGAAGACCCCACTTTTTACCCCAAAAAAAAGCCAGGCAGGAGTTTGCCAAAACTCACCTGAAAAAGCCTAAAACGTTTTGGAAGAATGTTCTCTGGTCAGATGAGACAAAAGTAGAGCTTTTGGGGTAAAGGCATCAACATAGAGTTTACAGGAGAAAAAAAGAGGCATTCAAAGAAAAGAACACGGTCCCTACAGTCAAACATGGCGGAGGTTCCCTGATTTGTTTGGGTTGCTTTGCTGCCTGTGGCACTGCTTGACCGTGTGCATGGCATTATGAAGTCTGAAGACTACCAACAAATTTTGCAGCATAATGTAGGGCCCAGTGTGAGAAAGCTCGGTCTCCCTCAGAGGTCATGGGTCTTCCAGCAGGACAATGACCCAAAACACACTTCAAAAAGCACTAGAAAATGGTTTGAGAGAAAGCACTGGAGACTTCTAAGGTGGCCAGCAATGAGTCCAGACCTGAATCCCATAGAACACCTGTGGCGAGATCTAAAAATGGCAGTTTGGAGAAGGCACCCTTCAAATATCAGGGACCTGGAGCAGTTTGCCAAAGAAGAATGGTCTAAAATTCCAGCAGAGCATTGTAAGAAACTCATTGATGGTTACCGGAAGCGGTTGGTCGCAGTTATTTTGGCTAAAGGTTGTGCAACCAAGTATTAGGCTGAGGGTGCCAATACATTTGTCTGGCCCATTTTTGGGGTTGTGTGTGAAATGATCAATGTATTGCTTTTTGCTTCATTCTCTTTTGTGTTTTTTCATTTAAGACAAATTAAATGAAGATAATACCAAAGAATTTGTGATTGCAATCATTTTCAGGAAGAAACTGAGTATTATCTGACAGAATTGCAGAGGTGTCAATACTTTTGGCCACATCTCTACTACGTGGGCTGTGCTATACACTACGTGGCTGTCCTATATACTGCGTAGGCTTGCTATATGCTACGTGGGCTGTGCTATACACTACGTGGCTGTCCTATATACTGCGTGGGCTTGCTATATGCTACGTGGGCTGTGTTATATGCTATGTGGGCTGTGCTATATACTACGTGGCTGTGCAATATACTACATGGCTGTGCTATATACTACGTGGGCTGTTATATGCTACGTGGGCTGTGCAATATACTACTTGGCTGTGTTATATGCTATGTAGCTGTGCTACATGCTACGTGGGCTGTGTTATACACTACGTGGGCTGTGTTATATGATACGTGGGCTGTGTTATATGCTATATGGCTGTGCTATATTTCTCTGCTGTATCTGTGCATCATGAATCATGGTATGTGTTAAAGGCGGGCCTACTTAGACACTTTCACCTGGGGTCCTCAAAAACCTGGAGCCGGCGCTGGCTTCACTGATTGGTCATGCCCGGCCAGCCGAATCCTGTGTATTCATTGCATTATTCTTAAATCTTTATAAATAAACTACATATAGATTTTAGAATACCCGATGCGTTAAAATCGGGCCACCATCTAGTGTCTTATATTCTAGGTTCGTCAAAGTAGCCACCTTTTGCTTTGATGACTGCTTTGCACACTCTTGGCATTCTCTTGATGAGCTTCAAGAGGTAGTCACCAGAAATGGTTTTCACTTCACAGGTGTGCCCTGTTAGGTTTAATAAGTGGGATTTCTTGCCGTATAAATAGTGTTGGAACCATCAGTTGTGTTGTGCAGAAGTCTGGTGGATTCACAGCTGATAGTCCTACTGAATACACTGTTAGAATTTGTATTATGGCAAGAAAAAAAGCAGCTAAGTAAAGAAAAACGAGTGGCCATCATTACTTTAAGAAATGAAGGTCAGTCAGTCTGAAAAAATTGGGCAAACTTTGAAAGTGTCCCCAAGTGCAGTGGCAAAAACCATCTAGCGCTACAAAGAAACTATCTCACATGAGGACCGCCCCAGGAAAGGAAGACCAAGAGTCACCTCTGCTTCTGAGGATAAGTTTATCCGAGTCACCAGCCTCAGAAATCGCAGGTTAACAGCAGCTCAGATTAGAGACCAGGTCAATGCCACTCAGAGTTCTTGCAGCAGACACATCTCTACAACAACTGTTAAGAGGAGACTTTGTGCAGCAGGCCTTCATGGTAAAATAGCTGCTAGGAAACCACTGCTAAGGACAGGCAACAAGCAGAAGAGACTTGTTTGGGCTAAAGAAAACAAGGAATGGACATTAGACCAGTGGAAATCTGTGCTTTGGTCTGATGAGTCCAAATTTTAGATTTTTAGTTCCAACCACCATGTCTTTGTGCAACGCAGAAAAGGTGAACGGATGGACTTTACATGCCTGGTTCCCACCGTGAAGCATTGACGAGGAGGTGTGATGGTGTGGGGGTGCTTTGCTGGTGACACTGTCGGGGATTTATTCAATACTGAAGGCATACTGAACCAGCATGGCAACCACAGCATCTTGCAGCGACATGCTATTCCATCCGGTTTGTGTTTAGTTGGACCATCATTTATTTTTCAACAGGACAATGACCCCAAACACACCTCCAGGCTGTATAAGGGCTATTTGACCAAGAAGGAGAGTGATGGGGTGCTACGCCAGATGACCTGGCCTCCACAGTCACCAGACCTGAACCCAATCGAGATGGTTTGGGGTGAGCTGGACAGCAGAGTGAAGGCAAAAGGGCCAACAAGTGCTAAGCATCTCTGGTAACTCCTTCAAGACTGTTGGAAGACCATTCCCGGTGACTACCTCTTGAAGCTCATCAAGAGAATGCCAAGAGTGTGCAAAGCAGTCATCAAAGCAAAAGGTGGCTACTTTGAAGAACCTAGAATATAAGACATAGTTTCAGTTGTTTCACACTTTTTTGCTAAGTATATAATTCCACATGTGTTACTTTATAGTTTTGATGCCTTCAGTGTGAATTAACAATTTTCTTAGTCATGAAAATACAGAAAAATCTTTAAATGAGAAGGTGTGTCCAAACTTTTGGTCTGTATATATATATATATATATATATATATATATATATATATATATATATATTTATATATATATACCATTCCATGTGTGGTAAAATGTATGGGCAGCTTTATTTTTCCGGTCAGTACGATTACAGCAAATGTTTATTATTAATAATAATAATAATAATAATAATAATATTATCATCATTATTATTTTGGCGCTTTTACACAATAAAAATAACTTTATAGAAAAAAATATATATTTTTGCATTGCTTTATTCTGTGAGTTATAACTTATTTTTCCACAGACGAAGCTGTATGGCGGCTTGTTTGTTGCGAGACAAGATGACGTTTTCAGCGGTACTCTTTTTATTTACATTCGTCTTTTTGATCACTTTCTATTCCACTTTTGTTTGGCGATATGATAAAGTATTGTTTTTTCCTTATACTAAATATGTGTACTTTTTTTTGTTTATTTTTGTTTTTAAATAAATGTATTTATCAGATGAATATTTTTCCTTCTTTATTTTGTGATTTTTGTTATATTTTAATTTTTTTTTTTTCACATTGTCCCAGGAAGGGACTTCAAGTTTCCCTGCCCTGATTGCTGATCTAATACTCTGTGTAGTGAAATATGTATAGGTATGATTGTGTGACTATCAGTAATTTAACATCTGTCCTGAAGGCTGCAGGTCTCCCCAAGGTGATAATATGTGTTATGCCGGAATCACACATACGCGTGATACGGCCGAGTCTTGCAGGTGAAATCCCTCCTCTGGCGCCGGCACTTGGGAGCGGAGCGTGCAGCTCCATGTGTTGCTGGGCGGCTGCACGCTCCGCTCCGGAGTGACGGCACCATAGGAAGGATTTCACCTGCGAGACTCGGCCGTATCACGCGTATGTGTGATCCCGGCCTTATCCTAAGAAAAGGCAGTTTTCCTGTTCTCAGACCACAGGGGGTCTTCCTGGAAAGACAGAATTGGAAACATTTAACACCTCTATGAGGCCTCAAAGGCAGATGCCAAATGAGACCTAGTACAGCCTGACAAATTATATTTTCTATCTATCTGTGAGAACTTACACTAAGAATTTCAGAGGAAATAAAATATTCACTGGTGGAGTGGCCATGGTCCAGTGAAAAACAAGCAATTATAATATCAACCTGAGAGGCTGGTCTAGAAATCTGACCTCCAGGGTGATTATAAAATAGGCCTGTACACATAGAATCGTGGTTCACAGATTGAGGGGCAGCCAAGCTGATGTGTTCCAGTCCATATTCGTCCCCCTTCAGGGAGCAGAAATCAGACTACAAAGTTAGATATTTCTGTAAGATTTCTCCCGTTTATTTTTATAACTGTTTTGCATATTTGTATGTCACTTTTTATTACCATATTTTTATACCCTTTTTATTGTAAGCACTGTACCTTTTCTATTAAAGCATAAAACTTTAATAAGTTGAATCTTGCATGTTCTAAAGAATCCATAGCCTTAAAGTATGTGAGCCTTATGAATTGCAGACAGTAGTAGTAATATATCCGGGACTCATCGCCAGTGTATTCGGTGAGTGGTGGCAGCGTGTATGAGCGGATGTGTGGCCTGGGTCGGTGTGTGATTTATGCTCCCATTACAGCATAGGACAGAAGTTGGATGCTGGATTGAGAGAGGGGAGATAGATTAACCCTTGCAGGTGCCACCCCAAGTCGAGTGCTGAGAAGTGGGCACGTGACACTCTGCAATGCTTTTGCATTGCAGGACATAAGATCAGCATCTCACATGGGGGGGGGGGGGAGCTTACAGGCCACCATCTCTGGGTGACCCAGAGGCCAACTTTCAGCCAGGGGTCACCATGAAGACCATTAGTACAATGTGATCAAATTGCGTTGTGCCGATGGGAGCAGACAGGGAGCTCCCTCCTTTTGCGATACCCCTTGATGTTGCCGTCAGTACCCAGGAGTTAAATGCCCCCGACTGGTGCTAGCACCGATCGTGGGAGATGTTGCAGGGTGTCAGCTCTCAAATAGAGCAGACACCTGCATTTGATTCCCATGGCGCTCAGTGTCAGCCTGTGCGATCATCAAGCTTTATATACAAGTGTTTCTCACTAAATTAGAATATCATAAAAAAGTCCATTTATTTCAGTTCTTTAATACAAAAAGTGAAACTCATATATAGAGTCATTACAAACCGAGTGATCTATTTCAAGTGTTAACGTAGAGTGTCAGCCCCATCGGGGACTGTGATGATAATGTCTGTAAAGCGCTGCGGAATATGTTAGTGCTATATAAAAATAAAGATTATTATTAAGTGTTCATTTCTGTTAATGTTGATGATTGTGGCTTACAGCCTGTGAAAACCCCAAAGTCATTATTTCAGTAAATTAGAATAATTAACAAAACACCTGCAAAGGCTTCCTAAGCATTTAAAAATGGTCCCTTAGTCTGTTTCAGTAGCTCCACAATCATGGGGAAGACTGCTGACTTGATAGCTGACAAGGCGGCAGTCATTGACACAGTCCACAAGGAGGGTAAGCCACAAAAGGTCATTAATAAAGAAGCTGGCTGTTCAGAGTGCTGTATCCGAGCATATTAATGGAAAGTTGAGTGGAAAGAAAAAGTGTGGTAGAAAAAGGTGCACAAGCAACAGGGATAACCGCAGCCTTGAAAGGATTGTTAACAAAAAAGCCATTAAAAAATTTGTGGGAAATTCACAAGGAGTGGACTGCTGCTGGAGTCATTGCTTCAAGAGCCACCACACACAGACGTATCCAGGACCTGGGCTACAAGTGTCGCATTCCTTGTGTCAGGCCACTAATGACCAATAGACAACGTCAGAAGCGTCTTAGGCCTCATTCACATTTCCGTCTTTCAGCTCCCATCACAATCCGTCGATTTTTGAGAATGCTGGATCTACAAAAAAATTTGCAGGATCCTGCATTTTCTCATAGACTTGTATTAGCGACGGATTGTGATGGATGGCCATCCGTTTCATCCGTCGTGCACTGGATCCTGCGTAAAAAAACGGTCAGTCGGGCGGAGAAAACATTCAGAGGAACGTTTTTTTCTGCACGTCTGAAAATCTGTCAGTAACGCATCCTGCGCAGCCGGTCGCTGGCTACAATGGAAGCCTATGGGCGCAGGATGCGTTGCTGACTGAAAAGCAGGAATCCAGCGACGGGTCCCGTCTTTTCAAACTGAGCATGCGTGGAAGAATTTCCCATCAGGGAAATTCTCTCTCGATCGCTCGCTTTCTCTTTTTACTATTGATGCTGCCTATGCAGCATCAATAGTAACAACATATAATGTTAAAAATAATTTTAAATTTTTTTAAAAAAAATCGCAATATTCTCACCTACCGGCATTCCCGCGCAGTGTCACCGATGCTCCTGGCAGCTAGCGTTACTTCCTAGTAATACATTGCGAGACCACGAAGCTAGGAACGCTAGCTGCCGGGAGCATTGCTGCGCAGGAACGCCGGTAGGTGAAAATACTGCGATTTTTTAAATTTTTTTTAACCTGGTTTGTGTTGTGTATGCGTTTTCACAGCAGAAAACCGCTGCGAAGACGCATACACAACAGGTGCACATAGCCTCGACGGGTCCGTAAGAAAGACGGGCCCAGTGCACACGTTTTCCACAATCTGCACAGGATCCGTCATTTCAACGTCTTGACAGATCCTGTGCAGATTTGGAAGACGGAAGTGTGAAAGAAGCCTTACCTGGGCCAAAGAGAAAAAGAACTGGACTGTTGCTCAGTGGTCCAAGGTGTTTTCAGATAAAAGTAAATTTTGCATTTCATTTGGAAATCAAAGTCCCGGAGTCTGGAGGAAGAGTGGAGAGGCCACAATCCAAGCTGCTTGAGGTCTAGTGTGAAGTTTCCACAATCAGTGATGGTTTGGGGAGCCATGTCATCTCCTGGTGTAGGTCCACTGTGTTTTATCAAGACCAAAGTCAGCGCAGCCGTCTACCAGGACATTTTAGAGCACTTCATGCTTCCCTCTGCCGACAAGCTTTTTGGAGATGAAAGTTTAATTCTCCAGCAGCACTTGGCACCTGTCCACACTGCCAAAAGTACCAATACCTGGTTTACAAACAACAGTATCACTGTGCTTGATTGGCAGCAAACTCGCCTGACCTTAACTCCATAGAGAATCTATAGAATATTGTCAAGAGGAAGATGAGACACCAGACCCAACAATGCAGAAGAGCTGAAGGCTACTATCAAAGCAACCTGGGCTTCCATAACCCCTCAGCAGTGCCACAGGCTGATCACCTCCATGCCACGGCGCATTGATGCAGTAATTGATGCAAAAGGAGCCTGACCAAGTATTGAGTCATTTACTAAACATGCATTTCAGTAGGCCAACATTTCGGATATTAAAATCATTTTTCAAGCTGGTGTTATACAGTATTCTAATTTACTGAGATAATGACTTTTGGGTTTTCGTTGGCTGTAAGCCATAATCATCAACATTAACAGAAATAAACACTTGAAATAGATCACTCTGTAATGACTATATATGAGTTTCACTTGTTGTATTGAAGAGCTGAGCTGAAATAAATTAACTTTTTGATGATATTCTAATTTTGTGAGGAGCACCTGTATATTGTGGTTTGTGGGAATGCAGCTCCCGCAGCCCTAAGATGTGTGTATATATATATTATATATATATCCACTACTAAGACAACCCCTTCTTGTTCCGTTTGTCTCCTATAAAATAAAAAAAGCCTATACTCACCGCCTGTGTCGGAGCCGTTCCAGAGGTGTCAGCACTCACTCTCCCTTCTTATGCAGTTGCTGTGATAAGTGACCAAGGTGCCCAATCAGCTCTGGAGTCACTGCTTGCGCCTTTGTACGAATTGAACATGAACAGGAAGTCTGGGCCGTGGCTGATATGCCTCTTCCTGTTCAATTTGTTCAAAAGTGGGGACAGTGACGCCAGCGCTGATTTTTCGCCAGGTTCACGTATTATAACAACCATATGAGAGCTCCAGGACCGCGAGTGCTGACAACACAGGAACGGCGCCTGCGTGGGAGGAGAGTATAAGAATTTTTATTTTACCGGGGCCAAACACTTATATCAGGAAGGGGTTGTCCTGGTAGCGGACAGCCCCTTTAACTGTGGAAACCTTCCCTTTCTCCATCTCCTTACACACCGAGGGCCTGTGCTTGAACAGTCATTCTGTGTTGACAGAGTCACACTTGAAAATGATCCAAATCCCACCTTTAAACGACTCCTAACCTGGCAGAACAGCAAGTCCGCGGCACCTTTTGGAGCAGGGCATTCCTAAATTTGTTGGGGCTTTTGCAGAGTATCCTTGATTGCTGGCAAATCAGCGCTTACAATATTAAATGATCCTGCAGATGTAAGGTAGCAGATATTTGGGCTGAAAGCTGTTCCATTCTGTGATCAGCGTCAGTATGAGGAACGAGGCTCCGCAGGAATCTGTCCCGGCCCACCGATCGCTCCATGACGGCAACAGTCAGCGAGAGCAGTGCAGATCCCGGAGCTGTAAGACGCTGCGTCACCTCATTACACCGGTAACTGCACGGCGGCCGAGGTCTCCAGCAACGATGAATAATTCACCACAGACACAATGCGACACAGATATTAATGAGTTTCAGACAAATGGCTCTGCACAGATGTACAAATTCTGGGATTAGACAATAAAAATGATCGGTGGCTCTTAATTTCTGAATTGACTGTTTGATTTCTGAAAGAATAGAATTTATGAAAGGGAAGCATGCAACAACATGGCCCAGGACACCCCGGCCGGCAGACAGAAAGGTCCCGAGTCACCGCTTTATCAAAGCTGCAGCCGGCCATAAAGTGCTTGTGTGCAGCGGCCACCACTGAAATGTAATGTTAATGTTACATACAGTCAGTAACATAGCTACTAGTGGGGGAACTGCCCCGGGCCCCGCGCTCTGAGGGGGCCCACCCGGCGCTACGCTACTGTAACTGTATTGATGTGCTCTGCGGCAGAGCAGGGAGAATCTATCTCCCCACTCTGCCGACCGGCCGCTACGGGGCCCCTGAGCAGGCGGGGGGCCCGGTGCCAGTAGTGGCCACTCCCCCGCCTGTCATCGCAGGGTCAGCTGTATTGGCTAGATGCCGATACAGCTGACCGCATTGATGAGAGGAGGAGCGTAACTCTCCCTCTCCCATCATCCCCCTCTTAGCGTCTGACGCAAACACTGACAGCGGGCGCGATGGCGTCACTACCCGGCGCCCACTGTCAGGGGATGAGCGGGAGCTCAGAGCAGCGGAGGAGCCAGGAGGAAGAAAGGGGAGCATTGGATTTTTTTTCTGGAGGTGCATCATACTATAGATACTATCAGGGTTGCCTTATATCAGAGTCTGCCTATGCGGAGCTGTATTATATTAGAGTCTGCCTGGGAGCTGCACTATATCAGAGTCTGCTCGGGGGTGCATTATATTAAATTCTGCCTATGGGGGGCTGCATTATATTAGAGTCTGCCTGGGGTGTGCATTATATTACAGTCTGCCTATGTGGGGGCTGTATTATATTAAAGTCTGCCTATGGGGGTGTGCATTATATTACAGTCTGCCTATGGGGGGCTGCATGATATCAGAGTCTGCTCGGGGGTGCATTATATTAAAGTCTGCCTATGGGGGGCTGCATTATATTAGAGTCTGCCTGGGGTGTGCATTATATTACAGTCTGCCTATGGGGGGGCTGCATTATATTAAAGTCTGCCTATGGGGGTGTGCATTATATTACAGTCTGCCTATGGGGGGCTGCACTATATTAGAGTTTGCCTATAGGGGGCTGCCTCATATTAGAGTCTGCCTGGGGGGGTGCATTACACTATGTTGAGGTCTATCTGGTGCATTATACTATATGGAGGCTATCTAGGGGGTCATCATACAGTGTGGGGATTACAGTGACGGGGCCATCATACAGTGTTGGAGCTATCAAACAGTTTGGGGTGATACTATGGGGTCAGTATATATACAGTGAGGGGGCATTATACTGTGTATTAGAGAGCATCATACTGTGTATAGGGGAGCTGTACAGTGGGGAGACTTGGGACATTATTAAATGTAAAGTGGACACTTATTGTTATAGGGGAACTCAGGTTACTTTGACTGTCAAAGGGACACACAGAACCGTTATAATAGATGAAATGTGGATTACATCCGCGCTGCTGCGACAAATAATAGATCCAGATATACTTGTAAGATGTTCGGGTGGTTTATTCAACGCGTTTCGAAGCTCATGGCTTCTTCTTCAGGAAGTTTCCACACAAAGTGGCTCAGTATTGGGGTATCAGGGGCAGTAATAGGGACACATACGGCAGCAGCGGCTCAGTATTGGGATATCAGGGGCAGTAATAGGGACACATACAGCAGCAGTGGCTCAGTATTGGGGTATCAGGTGCAGTAATAGGGACACATACGGCAGCAGCGGCTCAGTATTGGGGTATCAGAGGCAGTAATAGGGACACATACGGCCGCAGCGGCTCAGTATTGGGATATCAGGGGCAGTAATAGGGACACATACAGCAGCAGCGGCTTAGTATTGGGGTATCAGAGGCAGTAATAGGGACACATACGGCCGCAGCGGCTCAGTATTGGGGTATCAGGTGCAGTAATGGGGTCATATACGGCAGCAGTGGCTCAGTATTGGGGTATCAGGTACAGTATTAGGGACACATACGGCAGCAGCGGCTCAGTATTGGGGTATCAGGGGTAGTAATAGGGACACATACGGCAGTAGCGGCTCAGCGTTGGGGTATCAGGCGGAGTAAGGGTATGTGCACACGTTGCGGATTTTGCTGTGGATCCGCAGCGTTTCCGCAGCTGCGGATCCGCAGCAGTTTCCCATGAGTTTACAGTACAATGTAAACCGATGGGAAACCAAAAACGCTGTGCCCATGCTGCGGAAAAAAACACGCGGAAACGCAGCGTTTTATTTTCCGCAGCATGTCAATTCTTTGTGCGGAATCCGCAGCGTTTTTACATCTGCTCCTATAGAAAACTGCAGATGTAAATCCGCAGCGGAATCCGCAATAGAAAACGCGATAAATCCGCAGTAAAAACCGCAGCGGTTTTGCACTGTGGATTTATTAAATCTGCTGCGGAAAAATCTGCAGAGGAGCTCTATACGTGTGCACATACCCTATTGGGGACACATACAGCAGCAGCGGCTCAGTATTGGGGTATCAGGTGCAGTAATAGGGACACATATGGCAGCAGTGGCTCAGTATTGGGCTATCAGGTGCAGTAATAGGGACATACGGCAGCAGTGGCTCAGTATTGGGGTATCAGGGACAGTAATGGGGTCACATACGGCAGCAGTGGCTCAGTATTGGGGTATCAGGTGCAGTATTAGGGACACATACGGCAGCAGCGGCTCAGTATTGGGATATCAGGGGCAGTAATAGGGACACATATGGCAGCAGTGGCTCAGTATTGGGGTATCAGGTGCAGTAATAGGGACACATACGGCAGCAGCGGCTCAGTATTGGGGTATCAGGTGCAGTAATAGGGACACATACGGCAGCAGTGGCTCAGTATTGGGGTATCAGGGGCAGTATTAGGGAAACATACGGCAGCAGCGGCTCAGTATTGGGATATCAGGTGCAGTAATAGGGACACATACGGCAGCAGCGGCTCAGTATTGGGATATCAGGGGCAGTAATAGGGTCACATACGGCAGCAGCGGCTCAGTATTGGGCTATCAGGGGCAGTAATAGGGTCACATATGGCAGCAGCGGCTCAGTATTGGGGTATCAGGGGCAGTAATAGGGACACATATGGCAGCAGCGGCTCAGTGTTGGGGTATCAGGGGCAGTAATAGGGACACATACGGCAGCAGCAGCTCAGTATCGGGGTATCAGGGGCAGTAATAGGGACATATGGCAGCAGCGGCTCAGTATCGGGGTATCAGGTGCAGTAATAGGGACACATATGGCAGCAGCGGCTCAGTATTGGGGTATCAGGTGCAGTAATAGGGTCACATACGCCAGCAACGGCTCAGTATTGGGGTATCAGGTGCAGTAATAGGGACACATACGGTAGCATCGGCTCAGTATTGGGGTATCAGGTGCAGTAATAGGGACATATACGGCAGCAGGGGCTCAGTATTGGGGTATCAGCAGGATGAGGCGTTTGTGCAGATTGGGAATAGATGGTGATGGGACTGGAATATGAGAAGTGAAATGTGTCTTTGTTGTATTCTCTGCAGACGAGTCCTGGCTGGAGACGTCATCTCGGCAGGGTCAGACTGGGGTGTCTGGGACCCACCAGAGGAATGGACTCTAGGGGCCCACCCTACAGCTATATGCAAATATCTGTCATTATAGTGGAGCATCGGCTGTAAAACACCGGCGGCTGCTGCACATCTACTGTGCGCCCCAATAACTGGGATGTATAATTTCGGCAGTTTACATTAATGGGGTTCTTGGTTAAAACAAGGTATCACCGATCCATGGGCTCCACAGGATAGGTGATCGCTTAGATCCGACCATTAGAAACTGCACCGATCGGAAGAATGGGGAAGTTTTATTCCTGACAGGACACTTTTATCACTATTTTAAAATGCAGCGGCAGGTGGGATTTCTGACCGCAGCTCCATTCATTCTCTTTGGGGCTTCCAGAAAAAAACAATGCAGCCACTGAGGGAATGAATGGATCAGTGATCTAGTTGGACATGCCACTCCAGTCTAATGGGGATAAAAAGTTCCACATTTTGCTGAATGGGTCCAAGCAGTCAGACCCCCACCAATCAATACGTTATCACTTATCCTGTGGAGAGGTGATTACTTTTTTCCACAGGAAACCCCTTGTAAGTGCATCTCCGCCGCTCTGTACAAAGCATTAAAACTCTAATGGAAATAAAGAATTTTCTCCTAATTAGGCCATGTTCACACGTTCCTGATTTCCCTGCTGTTTTTTCTGCACTAAAAACCGCAGCTCTTGGCAGAAAACGCAGGTCCTTTTTTTGGTGCTTTTTTGGTGCGTTTTTTGATGCGTTTTTTAGTGCGTTTTTTTATGCAGTTTTCTATGCAGAGTCTGTGTGTTTTCTAGGAAGTTCTTTAGGGTTAAAATGGCTGAAAATACCCTACCCCTAACCCTAACCCTACCCCTAACCCTACCCCTAACCCAACCTTAGTGGGAAAAAAAAAAATTCTTTTTTTTTTTATTGTCCCTACCTATGGGGGTGACAAAGGGGGGGGGGGGTCATTTACTATTTTTTTTATTTTGATCACTGAGGTTATATCTCAGTGATCAAAATGCACTTTGGAACGAATCTGGCGGCCGGCAGATTCGGCGGGAGCACTGCGTATGCGCCCGCCATTTTGCAAGATGGCGGCGCCCAGGGAGAAGACGGACGGACACCGGGAGGCCGGGTAAGTATAAGGGGGGGAGATGAGGGCACGGGGGGGCGTCGGAGCACGGGGGGGTGGCATCGGAGCATGGGGGGGTGGGATTGGGGCACGGGGGGGCAGCCACACTGCAGCGGTTCTGCACCACAAACCGCAGAAAACCCGCAGATATTTTTTTCATCTGCGGGTTTTACTGCGGGTTTGACCTCACAATGGAGGTCTATGGGTGCAGAACCGCTGCAGTTCCGCAAAAAGAAGTGACATGGTACTTCTTTTTTACCGCGGCTATTCAGCGCAGCTTTTTTCGCGATTTTCCGCAATGTGGGCACAGCAGTTCCTGTTTTCCATAGGGTACATTGTAATGTACCCTGCATGGAAAACAGCTGCGGACCCGCAGCGGGAAAATCGCGGCGGTTCCGCATTAAAAAAAGGATGGTGTGAACATGGCCTTAATATCAGAGAGAACAAATGACCACCATACACAACACAATCCACTATACCAAGACCAATAATACCACATACAGGAAGAAATACCACCACACCATGACCAGACCACATAGGGACTGAATAATACTACATACAAGGGACAAATACCACCGCACCATGACCAGACCATAAATTACAACCACAGTGATCGAATAATATCACATACAAGGAACAAATATCACCGCACCATGTCAAGACCACATATTACCACCACTTGGTGACCAAATAGCACATACAAGGGACAAATACCAATCACCATTTCCAGACCACATATTACCACCACATAGTGACTGAATACTACAATACTGATCAGTAATTAAAAAAAAACAAAAAAAAAACACAATACTATCACCATAAGTGCCAGTATTCACAGGAGATCTGTACTTGGTATGCAGTGTCTGTGTAGAGGTAATACAGTGATCACTGGTGACATTATACACAGGAGCTCTGTATATAGTATACAGTGTATAGTGTCAGTGTATAGGTAACACTGACTCACCAGTGACGTCTCTAGGTGAAGTCCTTCATCTTTCATCCAGCACAGACCGCCATCATTTCTTCCAGCCAGGATTTGTTTCTGCAGGAAATAACACAGTTATCTCAAGCTCCGCTTGCAGAACATATTACTTAATTTTTCCCAACTTCTACATTACACCACATGAAGAAAAAAAGGCGATATAGTGTCACTCTGCACAGGACCAGGACCAGGTCACAGGACCGCCCCCCCATTTAAAACAGTATACTCAAAAAATAAAATAAATTCATCACTGCAGTAATAATATTCCTTAATTAGCCCTTATGGTAATAATATTCCCCACCCTGGCCCCGTTTATCTCATTCCTGGCTCCAGCCATATATTCTCGCATCCTGCCCTCATTAGTATCCATTCTATCCCATATGATCTCTACATCCTGCCCCATCTGTCTCCATCATATCCATCCTGCCCCATGATCCAATCCTGCCCCATGTCTTTCATTCTGCCCCGTGTCTCCAATCATGCCTCGTATCTACATTCTGCCCATGCCTCCAGTCCTGCCCCCAGTGTGTCCAGCAATCTGCCCCAGTGTGTCCAGCATATTACCCCTAATGTGTCCAGCAATCTGCTCCAGTATGTCCAGCATATTGCCCCAGTGTCCAGAAATCTGCCCCAGTGTGTCCAGCATTGCCCCCAGACAGTGTATCCAGCAATCTTCCCCAGTATGTCAAGCATATTGCCCCAGTGTGTCCGGCAATCTGCCCCAGTGTGTCCGGCAATCTGCCCCAGTGTGTCCAGCAAATTACCTGTTATGATAAGGTAATTCAGTACCACAATGGACATAGAGGTCAGAGCACATACAGTGACCTGACAATAACCCAAAAACATAGAACGAGCTCTGAGACGTGGGAACTCTGCTGACCGCAATCCCTAATCCTCTCCAACCACACTAGAGGCAGCCGTGGATTGCACCTAACGCTCCCTATGCAACTCGGCACAGCCTGAGAAACTAGCCAGCCTGAAGATAGAAAATAAGCCTACCTTGCCTCAGAGAAATACCCCAAAGGAAAAGGCAGCCCCCCACATGTAATGACTGTGAGTAAAGATGAAAAGACAAACGTAGAGATTAAATAGATTTAGCAAAGTGAGGCCCGACTTTCTGAACAGAGCGAGGATAGGAAAGGTAACTTTGCGGTCAACACAAAACCCTACAAAAACCACGCAAAGGGGGCAAAAAGACCCTCCGTACCGAACTAACGGCACGGAGGTACACCCTCTGCGTCCCAGAGCTTCCAGCAAGCAGAAAAAAACAAATAGACAAGCTGGACAGAAAAAAGCAGCAAACAAAATAGCAAAGTGGAACTTAGCTATGCAGAGCAGCTGGCCACAGGAACGATCCAGGAGGAAACAGGTCCAAAACTAGAACATTGACTGGAGGCCAGGATCAAGGCACTAGGTGGAGTTAAATAGAGCAGCACCTAACGACTTCACCACATCACCTGAGGAAGGAAACTCAGAAGCCGCAGTACCACTTTCCTCCACCAACGGAAGCTCACAGAGAGAATCAGCCGAAGTACCACTTGTGACCACAGGAGGGAGCTCTGCCACAGAATTCACAACAGTACCCCCCCTTGAGGAGGGGTCACCGAACCCTCACCAGAGCCCCCAGGACGACCAGGATGAGCCACATGAAAGGCACGAACAAGATCAGGGGCATGGACATCAGAGGCAAAGACCCAGGAATTATCTTCCTGAGCATAACCCTTCCACTTAACCAGATACTGGAGTTTCCGTCTTGAAACACGAGAATCCAAAATCTTCTCCACAATATACTCCAACTCCCCCTCCACCAAAACCGGGGCAGGAGGATCAACAGATGGAACCATAGGTGCCACGTATCTCCGCAACAATGACCTATGGAATACGTTATGTATGGAAAAAGAATCTGGAAGGGTCAGACGAAAAGACACAGGATTAAGAACCTCAGAAATCCTATAAGGACCAATGAAACGAGGTTTAAACTTAGGAGAGTAAACCTTCATAGGAATATGACGAGAAGATAACCAAACCAAATCCCCAACACGAAGTCGGGGACCCACACAGCGTCTGCGATTAGCGAAACGTTGAGCCTTCTCCTGGGACAAGGTCAAATTGTCCACTACATGAGTCCAAATCTGCTGCAACCTGTCCACCACAGTATCCACACCAGGACAGTCCGAAAACTCAACCTGCCCTGAAGAGAAACGAGGATGGAACCCAGAGTTGCAGAAAAACGGCGAAACCAAGGTAGCCGAGCTGGCCCGATTATTAAGGGCGAACTCAGCCAAAGGCAAAAAGGACACCCAGTCATCCTGATCAGCAGAAACAAAGCATCTCAGATATGTTTCCAAGGTCTGATTGGTTCATTCGGTCTGGCCATTAGTCTGAGGATGGAAAGCCGAGGAAAAAGACAAGTCAATGCCCATCCTACCACAAAAGGCTCGCCAAAACCTCGAAACAAACTGGGAACCTCTGCCAGAAACGATATTCTCTGGAATGCCATGTAAACGAACCACATGCTGGAAGAACAATGGCACCAAATCAGAGGAGGAAGGTAATTTAGACAAGGGTACCAAATGGACCATCTTAGAGAAGCGATCACAGACCACCCAAATGACTGACATCTTTTGAGAGACGGGAAGATCTGAAATAAAATCCATAGAGATATGTGTCCAAGATCTCTTCGGGACCGGCAAGGGCAAAAGCAACCCACTGGCACGAGAACAGCAGGGCTTAGCCCGAGCACAAATCCCACAGGACTGCACAAAAGAACGCACATCCCGCGACAGAGATGGCCACCAAAAGGATCTAGCCACTAACTCTCTGGTACCAAAGATTCCAGGATGACCAGCCAACACCGAACAATGAACCTCAGAGATAACTTTATTCGTCCACCTATCAGGGACAAACAGCTTCTCCGCTGGGCAACGATCAGGTTTATTAGCCTGAAATTTTTGCAGCACCCGCCGCAAATCAGGGGAGATGGCAGACACAATTACTCCCTCTTTGAGGACACCCGCCGGCCCAGACAAACCCGGAGAGTCGGGCACAAAACTCCTAGACAGAGCATCCGCCTTCACATTTTTAGAGCCCGGAAGGTACGAAATCACATAGTCAAAACGGGCAAAAAACAGCGACCAATGAGCCTGTCTAGGATTTAACCGCTTGGCAGACTCGAGATAAGTCAAGTTCTTATGATCAGTCAAGACCACCACGCGATGCTTAGCTCCTTCAAGCCAATAACGCCACTCCTCGAATGCCCACTTCATGGCCAGCAATTCTCGATTGCCCACATCATAATTTCGCTCAGCAGGCGAAAACTTCCTGGAAAAGAAGGCGCATGGTTTCATCACCGAGCAATCAGAACTTCTCTGCGACAAAACAGCCCCTGCTCCAATCTCAGAAGCATCAACCTCGACCTGGAATGGAAGAGAAACATCTGGTTGACACAACACAGGGGCAGAAGAAAAACGACGCTTCAACTCTTGAAAAGCTTCCACAGCAGCAGAAGACCAATTGACCACATCAGCACCCTTCTTGGTCAAATCGGTCAATGGTTTAGCAATACTAGAAAAATTGCAGATGAAGCGACGATAAAAATTAGCAAAGCCCAGGAACTTTTGCAGACTTTTCAGAGATGTCGGCTGAGTCCAATCATGGATGGCTTGGACCTTAACAGGGTCCATCTCGATAGTAGAAGGGGAAAAGATGAACCCCAAAAATGAAACCTTCTGAACACCAAAGAGACACTTTGATCCCTTCACAAACAAAGAATTAGCACGCAGGACCTGAAACACCGTTCTGACCTGCTTCACATGAGACTCCCAATCATCCGAGAAGATCAAAATGTCATCCAAGTACACAATCAGGAATTTATCCAGGTACTCTCGGAAGATGTCATGCATAAAGGACTGAAACACTGATGGAGCATTGGCAAGTCCGAATGGCATTACTAGATACTCAAAATGGCCCTCGGGCGTATTAAATGCAGTTTTCCATTCATCGCCTCGCTTAATACGCACAAGATTATACGCACCATGAAGATCTATCTTGGTGAACCAACTAGCCCCCTTAATCCGAGCAAACAAATCAGATAACAACGGCAAGGGGTACTGAAATTTAACCGTGATCTTATTTAGAAGGCGGTAATCTATACAAGGTCTCAGCGAACCATCCTCTTGGCTACAAAAAAGAACCCTGCTCCCAATGGCGACGATGACGGGCGAATATGCCCCTTCTCCAAGGACTCCTTCACATAACTCAGCATAGCGGCGTGCTCAGGCACAGACAAATTAAACAGTCGACCTTTTGGGAATTTACTACCAGGAATCAAATCGATAGCACAATCACAATCCCTATGCGGAGGTAGGGTATCGGACTTGGGCTCATCAAATACATCCCGGTAATCAGACAAGAACTCTGGAACCTCAGAATGGGTGGATGACGAAATAGTCAGAAATGGGACATCACCATGTACCCTCTGACAACCCCAGCTGGACACAGACATAGATTTCCAATCCAATACTGGATTATGGACTCGTAGCCATGGCAACCCCAACACGACCACATCATGCAGATTATGCAACACCAGAAAGCGAATAACCTCCTGATGTGCAGGAGCCATGCACATGGTCAGCTGGGTCCAGTACTGAGGCTTATTCTTGGCCAAAGGCGTAGCATCAATTCCTCTCAATGGAATAGGACACTGCAAGGGCTCCAAGAAAAACCCACAACGCCTAGCATACTCCAAGTCCATCAAATTCAGGGCAGCGCCTGAATCCACAAATGCCATGACAGAATATGATGACAAAGAGCAGATCAAGGTAACGGACAGAAGAAATTTTGACTGTACGGTACCAATGGTGGCAGACCTAGCGAACCGCTTAGTGCGCTTAGGACAATCAGAGATAGCATGAGTGGAATCACCACAGTAGAAACACAGCCCATTCAGACGTCTGTGTTCTTGCCGTTCAACTCTGGTCAAAGTCCTATTGCACTGCATAGGCTCAGGTTTAAGCTCAGGTAATACCGCCAAATGGTGCACAGATTTACGCTCACGCAAGCGTCGACCGATCTGAATGGCCAAAGACATAGACTCATTCAGACCAGCAGGTCCCACCATGACATCCTTAAGGGCTTCAGAGAGACCCTTTCTGAAAATAGCTGCGAGCGCACCTTCATTCCATTGAGTGAGTACGGACCACTTTCTAAATTTCTGACAATATACCTCTATCTCATCCTGACCCTGACACAGAGCCAGCAAATTTTTCTCTGCCTGATCCACTGAATTAGGTTCATCGTACAGCAATCCGAGAGCCAGGAAAAACGCATCGATATTACTTAATGCAGGATCTCCTGACGCAAGAGAAAATGCCCAGTCCTGAGGGTCGCCACGTAAAAAAGAAATAATGATCCTAACTTGTTGAACTGGGTCACCAGAGGAGCGAGGTTTCAAAGCTAGAAATAGTTTACAATTATTTTTGAAACTCAGAAATTTAGTTCTATCTCCAAAAAACAAATCAGGAATAGGAATTCTCGGTTCTAACATAGAATTCTGAACCACAAAGTCTTGAATATTTTGTACTCTTGCCGTGAGCTGATCCACACATGAAGACAGACCTTTAATGTCCATCGCTACACCTGTGTCCTGAACCACCCAAATGTCTAGGGGAAAAAAAAAGGCAAAACACAGTGCAGAGAAAATAAAATGGTCTCAGAACTTCTTTTTTCCCTCTATTGAGAATCATTAGTACTTTGGGCCTCCAGTACTGTTATGATAAGGTAATTCAGTACCACAATGGACATAGAGGTCAGAGCACATACAGTGACCTGACAATAACCCAAAAACATAGAACGAGCTCTGAGACGTGGGAACTCTGCTGACCGCAATCCCTAATCCTCTCCAACCACACTAGAGGCAGCCGTGGATTGCACCTAACGCTCCCTATGCAACTCGGCACAGCCTGAGAAACTAGCTAGCCTGAAGATAGAAAATAAGCCTCGTTCCTCTGGTGATCCAGTTCAACAGGTTTTGATTATTATTTCTTTTTTGCGCGGCGACCCTCAGGACTGGGCATTTTCTCTTGTGCCAGGAGATCCTGCATTGAGTAATATCAATGCGTTTTTCCTGGCGCTCGGATTGCTGTACGATGAGCCTAATTCAGTGGATCAGGCAGAAAAGAATTTGCTGGCTCTTTGTCAGGGTCAGGATGAGATAGAGGTATATTGCCAGAAATTTAGAAAATGGTCAGTGCTCACTCAATGGAATGAATCTGCGCTGGCAGCTATGTTCAGAAAGGGTCTCTCTGAAGCCCTTAAGGATGTCATGGTGGGATTTCCTATGCCTGCTGGTTTGAATGAGTCTGTCTTTGGCTATTCAGATCGGTCGACGCTTGCGTGAGCGTAAATCTGTGCACCATTTGGCGGTATTACCTGAGCTTAAACCTGAGCCTATGCAGTGCGATAGGACTTTGACCAGAGTTGAACGGCAAGAACACAGACGTCTGAATGGGCTGTGTTTCTACTGTGGTGATTCCACTCATGCTATCTCTGATTGTCCTAAGCGCACTAAGCGGTTCGCTAGGTCTGCCACCATTGGTACGGTACAGTCAAAATTTCTTCTGTCCGTTACCTTGATCTGCTCTTTGTCATCATATTCTGTCATGGCGTTTGTGGATTCAGGCGCTGCTCTGAATTTGATGGACTTGGAATATGCTAAGCGTTGTGGGTTTTTCTTGGAGCCCTTGCAGTGTCCTATTCCATTGAGAGGTATTGATGCTACGCCTTTGGCCAAGAATAAGCCTCAATACTGGACCCAGCTGACCATGTGCATGGCTCCTGCACATCAGGAGGATATTCGCTTTCTGGTGTTGCATAATCTGCATGATGTGGTCGTGTTGGGGTTGCCATGGCTACAAGCCCATAATCCAGTATTGGATTGGAAATCCATGTCGGTGTCCAGCTGGGGTTGTCAGGGGGTACATGGTGATGTTCCATTTTTGTCAGTTTCGTCATCCACCCCTTCTGAGGTTCCAGAGTTCTTGTCTGATTACCGGGATGTATTTGATGAGCCCAAGTCCGATGCCCTACCTCCGCATAGGGATTGTGATTGTGCTATCAATTTGATTCCTGGTGGTAAATTCCCAAAAGGTCGACTGTTTAATTTATCCGTGCCTGAGCACACCGCTATGCGCAGTTATGTGAAGGAATCCCTGGAGAAGGGGCATATTCGCCCATCATCGTCGCCATTAGGAGCAGGGTTCTTTTTTGTAGCCAAAAAGGATGGTTCGCTGAGACCTTGTATAGATTATCGCCTTCTTAATAAGATCACTGTTAAATTTCAGTACCCCTTGCCTTTGTTATCTGATTTGTTTGCTCGGATTAAGGGGGCTAGTTGGTTCACTAAGATTGATCTTCGTGGTGCATATAATCTGGTGCGAATCAGGCGAGGCGATGAATGGAAAACTGCATTTAATACGCCCGAGGGTCATTTTGAGTATCTAGTGATGCCATTCGGACTTGCCAATGCTCCATCAGTGTTTCAGTCCTTTATGCATGACATCTTCCGAGAGTACCTGGATAAATTCCTGATTGTGTACTTGGATGACATTTTGATCTTCTCGGATGATTGGGAGTCTCATGTGAAACAGGTCAGAACGGTTTTTCAGGTCCTGCGTGCTAACTCTTTGTTTGTGAAGGGATCAAAGTGTCTCTTTGGTGTGCAGAAGGTTTCATTTTTGGGGTTCATCTTTTCCCCTTCTACTATCGAGATGGGTCCTGTTAAGGTCCAAGCCATCCATGATTGGACTCAGCCGACATCTCTGAAAAGTCTGCAAAAGTTCCTGGGCTTTGCTAATTTTTATCGTCGCTTCATCTGCAATTTTTCTAGTATTGCCAAACCATTGACCGATTTGACCAAGAAGGGTGCTGATTTGGTCAATTGGTCTTCTGCTGCTGTGGAAGCTTTTCAAGAGTTGAAGCGTCGTTTTTCTTCTGCCCCTGTGTTGTGTCAACCTGATGTTTCTCTTCCGTTCCAGGTCGAGGTTGATGCTTCTGAGATTGGAGCAGGGGCTGTTTTGTCGCAGAGAGGTTCTGATTGTTCAGTGATGAAACCATGCGCTTTTTTTTCCAGGAAGTTTTCGCCTGCTGAGTGGAATTATGATGTGGGCAACCGAGAGTTGCTGGCCATGAAGTGGGCATTCGAGGTTTGGCGTCATTGGCTTGAAGGAGCTAAGCATCGCGTGGTGGTATTGACTGATCATAAGAACCTGACTTATCTCGAGTCTGCTAAGCGTTTGAATCCTAGACAGGCTCGTTGGTCGCTGTTTTTTGCCCGTTTTGACTTTGTGATTTCGTACCTTCCGGGCTCTAAAAATGTGAAGGCGGATGCTCTGTCTAGGAGTTTTGTGCCCGACTCTCCGGGTTTATCTGAGCCGGCGGGTATCCTCAAGGAAGGAGTAATTGTGTCTGCCATCTCCCCTGATTTGCGGCGGGTGCTGCAAAAATTTCAGGCTAATAAACCTGATCGTTGTCCAGCGGAGAAACTGTTTGTCCCGGATAGGTGGACAAATAAAGTGATCTCTGAGGTTCATTGTTCGGTGTTGGCTGGTCATCCTGGAATCTTTGGTACTAGAGAGTTAGTGGCTAGATCCTTTTGGTGGCCGTCTCTGTCACGGGATGTGCGTTCTTTTGTGCAGTCCTGTGGGATTTGTGCTCGGGCTAAGCCCTGCTGTTCTCGTGCCAGTGGGTTGCTTTTGCCCTTGCCGGTCCCGAAGAGACCTTCGACACATATCTCTATGGATTTTATTTCAGATCTTCCCGTTTCTCAAAAGATGTCAGTCATTTGGGTGGTCTGTGATCGCTTTTCTAAGATGGTCCATCTGGTACCCTTGTCCAAGTTGCCTTTCTCCTCTGATTTGGTGCCATTGTTCTTCCAGCATGTGGTTCGTTTGCATGGCATTCCAGAGAATATCGTTTCTGACAGAGGTTCCCAGTTTGTTTCGAGGTTTTGGCGAGCCTTTTGTGGTAGGATGGGCATTGACTTGTCTTTTTCCTCGGCTTTTCATCCTCAGACTAATGGCCAGACCGAACGAACCAATCAGACCTTGGAAACCTATCTGAGATGCTTTGTTTCTGCCGATCAGGATGACTGGGTGTCCTTTTTGCCTTTGGCTGAGTTCGCCCTTAATAATCGGGCCAGCTCGGCTACCTTGGTTTCGCCATTTATCTGCAATTCTGGGTTCCATCCTCGTTTCTCTTCAGGACAGGTTGAGTCTTCGGACTGTCCTGGTGTGGATACTGTGGTGGACAGGTTGCAGCAGATTTGGACTCATGTAGTGGACAATTTGACCTTGTCCCAGGAGAAGGCTCAACGTTTTGCTAATCGCAGACGCCGTGTGGGTCCCCGACTTCGTGTTGGGGATCTGGTTTGGTTATCTTCTCGTCATATTCCTATGAAGGTTTCCTCTCCGAAGTTTAAACCTCGTTTCATTGGTCCTTATAGGATTTCTGAGGTTATTAATCCTGTGTCTTTTCGTCTGACCCTCCCAGATTCTTTTTTCATACATAACGTATTCCATAGGTCATTGTTGCGGAGATACGTGGCACCTATGGTTCCATCTGTTGACCCTCCTGCCCCGGTTTTGGTGGAGGGGGAATTGGAGTATATTGTGGAGAAGATTTTGGATTCTCGTGTTTCAAGACGGAAACTCCAGTATCTGGTTAAATGGAAGGGTTATGCTCAGGAGGATAATTCCTGGGTTTTTGCCTCTGATGTCCATGCTCCCGATCTTGTTCGTGCCTTTCATGTGGCTCATCCTGGTCGGCCTGGGGGCTCTGGTGAGGGTTCGGTGACCCCTCCTCAAGGGGGGGGTACTGTTGTGAATTCTGTGGCAGAGCTCCCTCCTGTGGTCACAAGTGGTACTTCGGCTGATTCTCTCTGGGAGCTTCCGTTTGTGGAGGAAACTGGTACTGCTGCTTCTGAGTTTCCTCCCTCAAGTGATCTGGTGAGGTCGTTAGGTGCTTCTCTACTTAACCCCACCTAATGCTTTGATTCATGCTTCCTGGCAATGTTCCAGTGTTGGACTTGTGTTTCTCTGGATCATTCCTGTGGCCTGCTGCTCTGCATAGCTAAGTGCTTCTTTGCTATTTGTTGCTATTTTTTCTGTCCAGCTTGTCTATTTGTTTTGCTGGAAGCTCTGGGACGCAAAGGGTGTACCTCCGTGCCGTTAGTTCGGTACGGAGGGTCTTTTTGCCCCTTTGCGTGGTTTTCTTTAGGGTTTTGTGTAGACCGCAAAGTTATCTTTCCTATCCTCGTTCTGTCTAGAATATCGGGCCTCACTTTGCTGAATCTATTTCATCCCTACGTTTGTCTTTTCATCTTACTCACAGTCATTATATGTGGGGGGCTGCCTTTTCCTTTGGGGTATTTCTCTGAGGCAAGGTAGGCTTATTTTTTCTATCTTCAGGCTAGTTAGTTTCTCAGGCTGTGTCGAGTTGCATAGGTAGCGTTAGGCGCAATCCACGGCTGCCTCTAATTGTGTTTGGAGAGGATCAGGGATTGCGGTCTGCAGAGTTCCCACGTCTCAGAGCTCGTTCTATTATTTTGGGTTATTGTCAGATCACTGTATGTGCTCTGACCTCCATGTCCATTGTGATACTGAATTGCCTTTCATAACAGTCCAGCATATTGCCCCAGTGTGTCCAGCATTGCCCCCAGACAGTGTGTCCAGCAATCTTCCCCAGTATGTCAAGAATATTGCCCCAGTGTGTCCAGCATTGCCCCCGGACAGTGTGTCCGGCAATCTGCCCCAGTGTGTCCGGCAATCTGCCCCAGTGTGTCCAGCATATTACCCCCAGTGTGTCCAGCAATCTGCCCCAGTATGTCCAATTGTCCACAGTGTGTCCAGCAATCTGCCCCAGTGTCCAGCATTGCCCCAGTGTGTGCAGCAATCTGCCCCAGTGTGTCCAGCATTGCCCCAGTGTGTCCAGCAATCTGCCCCAGTGTGTCCAGCAATCTGCCCCAGTGTCTCCAGCATCGCCCCAGTCTCTCCAGCAATCTGCCCCAGTCTCTCCAGCAATCTGCCCCAGTGTCTCCAGCATTGCCCCAGTGTCTCCAGCAATCTGCCCCAGTGTCTCCAGCATTGCCCCAGTGTCTCCAGCATTGCCCCCGGCCCCAGTGTGTCCAGCATATTACCACCAGTCAGACATAAAGAAAAAAAAAAAGTAAAATCCTCACCTCTCCCGTTCCCAGCGCAGGTCCGATGCAGCCAGTCAGCGTCTCTCTGGCTCTGCAACGCTCAGGACAGAGAGGCTGAGCACACAGCGATGACGTCATCGCACCCTCTGCCCTGAGACGTCACAGAGTCAGAGGGCGCTGAAGATGCTACAGCTGCCGCAGGAACCAGGAGAGGTGAGTATTAGAAGGGGGGCCCGATGCCAGCGATGGCCCCGGGGGGGGGGGGGGGGGATTCGGGGGGGCCCCTGGTCGTGGCGGCGGTCTGCGCCGCCCGAAGAGTTAAAGGGCTCGCGTCTTTTTTTTTTTTATTGCTTCCTCCTCCTCCCTGGGTCGGGGCCTACCGGACATTTCACCGGTATCCCGGTGGGCCAGTCCGACCCTGCATCTCGGTCTGGGCCAGATGGAAAAGACGGGAAAAGTAAATGATTCCATCAGAAAGGACGTCAGCGGTAAGACATTATCTGTAACTGTGCTCTGATCTGTTATATGTTCCATAGGGCTGGTATCTACCACTGACCATATGGCGGTAATATCCATGTTGGTCGTTCTATAGAGATTATCTTCAGTAACAGCGCGGTCATCTGCTGAGGTTCTCCTCCAGTATTAGGGCGCGTCACCGAGTTGTAATCAAGGTTACCTGGTTAGGGGCTCACTCAGAAGCTTCGCCCCCCGGACCAAAACCATACCTCCCAACCGTCCCGGATCCAGCGGGACTGTCCTGATTTTGACAGTCAGCCCCGCGATCCCGGGCGGGACATTAATTGTCCCGCACTGGTTGGGAGGTATGTGAATCACCCGGTCGGTCAGCTGAGAGCTCCCTGCACCCGGCCAGCACAGCAGCACATAATGGCTGCTCTGTGCACAGGACCTGTGATGAGGTCACAGGATGGGAGGAGTTAGGGGTCACATGATCGGATTCGGGAGGAGGACCTCCGTGTACAAGACTTTGCTGGTTGCCATGGCGCCGGAGGAGGGTAAGGCAGCGTATGTGTGAGGTCAGGAGGTGTTTACAGGGTGGATGTAGCAGAGCCGTGTGTGTACGAGGTGTATGGAGCTGAGCCGTGTGTGTAAGGGGTGTACGGAGCCGTGTGCATGAGGTGTACGGAGTGCAGCCGCGTGTGTACGAGGTGTACAGAGCCGTGTGCATGAGGTGTACGGAGCGCAGCCGCGTGTGTACGAGGTGTATGGAGCCGTGTGCATGAGGTGTACGGAGCGCAGCCGCGTGTGTACGAGGTGTACGGAGCACAGCCGCGTGTGTACGAGGTTTACGGAGCGCAGCCGCGTGTGTATGAGGTGTACGGAGCGCAGCCGCGTGTGTGCGAGGTGTACGGAGCGGAGCAGCGTGTGAAAGGTGTACGGAGCGGAGCCGTGTGTGTAAGGGGTGTACAGAGCACAGCCGCGTGTGTAGGAGGTGTACGGATCACAGCCGCGTGTGTGCGAGGTGTACGGAGCGCAGCCGCGTGTGTGCGACGTGTACGGAGCGGAGCAGCATGTGAAAGGTGTACGGAGCGGAGTCGTGTGTACGAGGTGTACGGAGCCATGTGTATGAGGTGTACGGAGCACAGCCGCGTGTGTACAAGGTGTACGGAGCGGAGCAGCATGTGAAAGGTGTATGGAGCGGAGTCGTGTGTAAGAGGTGTATGGAGCACAGCTGCGTGTGTTACGAGGTGTACGGAGCACAGCCGCGTGTGTACGAGGTGTGCGGAGCGGAGCAGCGTGTGAAAGGTGTACGGAGCGGAGTCGTGTGTAAGAGGTGTTCGGATGAGAGCAGAGTGTGAAAGGTGTATGGAGTGGAGCCACGTGTGTACGAGGTGTACAGAGCAGAGCCACGTGTGTACGAGGTGTGTGGAGCAGAGCCATGTGTGTGCAAGGTATATGGAGCGGAGCAGTGTGTGCAATGTGTATAGAGCGGAGCCGTGTGTGTACGAGGTGTACGGAGTAGTGTCGTGTGTGTACGAGATGTATGGAGAGGAGCCGTATGTGTATGAGGTGTACGCAGCGGAGCCGTGTGTGTGCAAGGTATACGGAGCGGAGCAGCTTCTGCAATGTGTATGGAGCGGAGCGGTGTGTGTATGAGGTGTACGTAGTGCCGTGTGTACGAGATGTATGGAGCGGAGCCGTATGTGTATGAGGTGTATGGAGCGGAGCTGAATGTGTACGAGGTGAACGGAACGGAGCCGTGTGTGTTTGAGATGTATGGAGTGGAGCCGTGTGTATGGAGCGGAGCCGTGTATGCAAAGTGTACGGAGCGCAGCCGCGTGTGTAGGAGTAGCTATGTGTGGCCATTATACAGTACGAAGTATCATGTGCGGCCAATATACAGTATGGAGCATCATGTGCGATCATTATACAGTATGGAGCATCATGTGTGGCCATTATACAGTATGGAGCATCATGTGTGGCTATTATACAGTATGGAGCATCATGTGGGGTCATTATACAGTATGTAGCATCATGTGTGGCCGTTATACAGTATGGAGCATCATGTGTGGCCGTTATACAGTATGTAGCATCATGTGTGGCCGTTATACAGTATGGAGCATCATGTGTGGCCGTTATACAGTATGTAGCATCATGTGTGGCCGTTATACAGTATGTAGCATCATGTGTGGCCGTTATACAGTATGGAGCATCATGTGTGGCCATTATACAGTATGGAGCATCATGTGTGGCCATTATACAGTATGGAGCATCATGTGTGGCTATTATACAGTATGGAGCATCATGTGGGGTCATTATACAGTATGTAGCATCATGTGTGGCCGTTATACAGTATGGAGCATCATGTGTGGCCGTTATACAGTATGTAGCATCATGTGTGGCCGTTATACAGTATGGAGCATCATGTGCGATCATTATACAGTATGGAGCATCATGTGTGGCCATTATACAGTATGGAGCATCATGTGTGGCTATTATACAGTATGGAGCATCATGTGCGGTCATTATACAGTATGTAGCATCATGTGTGGCCGTTATACAGTATGGAGCATCATGTGTGGCCATTATACAGTATAGAGCACTGTGTGGCCGTTATACAGTATGTAGCATCATGTGTGGCCGTTATACAGTATGGAGCATCATGTGTGGCCGTTATACAGTATGGAGCATCATGTGTGGCCGTTATACAGTATGTAGCATCATGTGTGGCCGTTATACAGTATGGAGCATCATGTGCGATCATTATACAGTATGGAGCATCATGTGTGGCCATTATACAGTATGGAGCATCATGTGCGGCTATTATACAGTATGTAGCATCATGTGTGGCAGGTGTACGGAGCGGAGCAGCATGTGAAAGGTGTATGGAGCGGAGTCGTGTGTACGAGGTGTATGGAGCACAGCTGCGTGTGTTACGAGGTGTACGGAGCACAGCCGCGTGTGTACGAGGTGTGCGGAGCAGCGTGTGAAAGGTGTACGGAGCGGAGTCGTGTGTACGAGGTGTACGGAGCACAGCCGCGTGTGTACGAGGTGTACGGAGCGGAGTCGTGTGTAAGAGGTGTTCGGATGAGAGCAGAGTGTGAAAGGTGTATGGAGTGGAGCCACGTGTGTACGAGGTGTACAGAGCAGAGCCACGTGTGTACGAGGTGTGTGGAGCAGAGCCATGTGTGTGCAAGGTATATGGAGCGGAGCAGTGTGTGCAATGTGTATAGAGCGGAGCCGTGTGTGTACGAGGTGTACGGAGTAGTGTCGTGTGTGTACGAGATGTATGGAGAGGAGCCGTATGTGTATGAGGTGTACGCAGCGGAGCCGTGTGTGTGCAAGGTATACGGAGCGGAGCAGCTTCTGCAATGTGTATGGAGCGGAGCGGTGTGTGTATGAGGTGTACGTAGTGCCGTGTGTACGAGATGTATGGAGCGGAGCCGTATGTGTATGAGGTGTATGGAGCGGAGCCGTGTGTGTATGAGGTGTATGGAGCGGAGCTGAATGTGTACGAGGTGAACGGAACGGAGCCGTGTGTGTTTGAGATGTATGGAGTGGAGCCGTGTGTATGGAGCGGAGCCGTGTATGCAAAGTGTACGGAGCGCAGCCGCGTGTGTAGGAGTAGCTATGTGTGGCCATTATACGGTACGAAGTATCATGTGCGGCCAATATACAGTATGGAGCATCATGTGCGATCATTATACAGTATGGAGCATCATGTGTGGCCATTATACAGTATGGAGCATCATGTGTGGCTATTATACAGTATGGAGCATCATGTGGGGTCATTATACAGTATGTAGCATCATGTGTGGCCGTTATACAGTATGGAGCATCATGTGTGGCCGTTATACAGTATGTAGCATCATGTGTGGCCGTTATACAGTATGGAGCATCATGTGTGGCCATTATACAGTATGGAGCATCATGTGTGGCCATTATACAGTATGGAGCATCATGTGTGGCTATTATACAGTATGGAGCATCATGTGGGGTCATTATACAGTATGTAGCATCATGTGTGGCCGTTATACAGTATGGAGCATCATGTGTGGCCGTTATACAGTATGTAGCATCATGTGTGGCCGTTATACAGTATGGAGCATCATGTGCGATCATTATACAGTATGGAGCATCATGTGTGGCCATTATACAGTATGGAGCATCATGTGTGGCTATTATACAGTATGGAGCATCATGTGCGGTCATTATACAGTATGTAGCATCATGTGTGGCCGTTATACAGTATGGAGCATCATGTGTGGCCATTATACAGTATAGAGCACTGTGTGGCCGTTATACAGTATGTAGCATCATGTGTGGCCGTTATACAGTATGGAGCATCATGTGTGGCCATTATACAGTATGGAGCATCATGTGTGGCCATTATACAGTATGGAGCATCATGTGTGGCCATTATACAGTATTGAGCATCATGTGTGGCCATTATACAGTATGGAGCATCATGTGCAGTCATTATACAGTATTGAGCATCATGTGTGGCCATTATACAGTATGGAGCATCATGTGTGGCCATTATACAGTATGGAGCATCATGTGTGGCCGTTATACAGTATGGAGCATCATGTGTGGCGGTTATACAGTATGGAGCATCATGTGTGGCGGTTATACAGTATGTAACATCATGTGTGGCCGTTATACAGTATGGAGCATCATGTGCGGTCATTATACAGTATTGAGCATCATGTGTGGCCGTTATACAGTATGGAGCATCATGTGTGGCGGTTATACAGTATGGAGCATCATGTGTGGCGGTTATACAGTATGGAGCATCATGTGTGGCGGTTATACAGTATGGAGCATCATGTGTGGCGGTTATACAGTATGGAGCATCATGTGTGGCGGTTATACAGTATGTAACATCATGTGTGGCCGTTATACAGTATGGAGCATCATGTGTGGCGGTTATACAGTATGGAGCATCATGTGTGGCGGTTATACAGTATGGAGCATCATGTGTGGCGGTTATACAGTATGTAACATCATGTGTGGCCGTTATACAGTATGGAGCATCATGTGCGGTCATTATACAGTATTGAGCATCATGTGTGGCCGTTATACAGTATGGAGCACTGTGTGGCCATTATACAGTATTGAGCATCATGTGTGGCCATTATACAGTATGGAGCACTGTGTGGCCATTATACAGTATTGAGCATCATGTGTGGCCATTATACAGTATGGAGCACTGTGGCCATATTTTTTTGTTTATAATTATTCTTTATGAACAGTGTGATCAGCAGTACTAAATGGGTGTGGTTGAGACGTGGATATGGGTGTGACTAGTGAATGGGTGTGGTCAGAGGCGTGGCCTAAAATTTGCCGCGGCGCGCAACACAATGTCTTGTGCTGAAGCATTAAGATTTCCCATCACTGGGACTAAGAGGCCGAGGCCGCCCCCTGATAATAATGCCATAGCGTTATCCTCCTCTGCCATCTGTACAGCGGGCACAATGCAGTCAGCGGGTAACATTCTCCTGGAATCACGAAACCCAGACTCCTCCATCAGACGCCGGATAGAGAAGTGTGATCCATCACTGTCCAGAACACGTCTCCTCCAGAATCCAGTGGTGGCGGCTCCATCACTCCATCCGATGCTCAGCATTGTGCTTGGTGATGTAAGGCTGCATGCAGGTGCTCCGCCATGAAGCTCCTGGGGGGCGCTGTGTTTTATACTAGAGGAGGTCTGGACTCTGTAGTTATGGGGTCAGCAGATCACTGGTGACTTTTCCGCCATATACGTTGTATTACGTGTTTTTTATTTAATTGTGGTAAACTATCTGCACTGTGGCCGCCTGTGGAGTCCTTGCAACGAGACCTGTGTGCTTTTTACCAAAAAAACTTGTCCAAGTAGCCACTAACAGCGACCAATCAGAGGCAGGCTTTCTGATCGGTCACTGGAGTAAGCCGAGCCGTGATTGGCTTCTTATGCCGCACACCACCCTACAGCCCTGACTGGGCATGTCCCTGTAGTCAGCAGACTCCTCCCCGTGTACAGGGCTGCACTCTGCTGTAACCGGGCATCTGCGACAGTCACCATGGTAACGGGAGATGGAGCCTGGTAACCAAGGAAACGGAACCGGTCTCTCGCTCTCGCGATGTTGCTACCCGGAAGCAGGAAGTGAGGGAGCAGTGGTGGTGGGCTGTCTGCCTCATGCAGGGGGCGTGATACCGGCTGCCGGAGCCTGAAGTGTGGGGGATGGAGGGACTGGAGGCCCCGGGAACAGCGCGGACACCCGCTATAAGTGTAAGTTACAGGAGAAGATACTACCAATAGGGGGCGCTGTATGACGGGCAGTGTGTACGGGGCTGTCACCTGCAGGGGGCGCTGTATGACGGGGCAGTGTGTACGGGGCTGTCACCTGCAGGGGGCGCTGTATGACGGGCAGTGTGTGCTGGGCTGTCACCTGCAGGGGGCGCTGTGTGACGGGCAGTGTGTACGGGGCTGTCACCTGCAGGGGGCGCTGTATGACGGGCAGTGTGTGCGGGGCTGTCACCTGCAGGGGGCGCTGTATGACGGGCAGTGTGTGCGGGGCTGTCACCTGCAGGAGGCGCTGTATGACGGGCAGTGTGTACGGGGCTGTCACCTGCAGGGGGCGCTGTATGACGGGCAGTGTGTGCGGGGCTGTCACCTGCAGGGGGCGCTGTATGACGGGCAGTGTGTACGGGGCTGTCACCTGCAGGGGGCGCTGTATGACGGGCAGTGTGTACGGGGCTGTCACCTGCAGGGGGCGCTGTATGACGGGCAGTGTGTGCGGGGCTGTCACCTGCAGGGGGCGCTGTATGACGGGCAGTGTGTACGGGGCTGTCACCTGCAGGGGGCGCTGTATGACGGGCAGTGTGTACGGGGCTGTCACCTGCAGGGGGCGCTGTATGACGGGCAGTGTGTACGGGGCTGTCACCTGCAGGGGGCGCTGTATGACGGGCAGTGTGTACGGGGCTGTCACCTGCAGGGGGGGCTGTATGACGGGCAGTGTGTACGGGGCTGTCACCTGCAGGGGGGGCTGTATGACGGGCAGTGTGTACGGGGCTGTCACCTGCAGGGGGCGCTGTATGACGGGCAGTGTGTACGGGGCTGTCACCTGCAGGGGGCGCTGTATGACGGGCAGTGTGTACGGGGCTGTCACCTGCAGGGGGCGCTGTATGACGGGCAGTGTGTGCGGGGCTGTCACCTGCAGGGGGCGCTGTATGACGGGCAGTGTGTGCGGGGCTGTCACCTGCAGGGGGCGCTGTATGACGGGCAGTGTGTGCGGGGCTGTCACCTGCAGGGGGCGCTGTATGACGGGCAGTGTGTACGGGGCTGTCACCTGCAGGGGGCGCTGTATGACGGGCAGTGTGTGCGGGGCTGTCACCTGCAGGGGGCGCTGTATGACGGGCAGTGTGTACGGGGCTGTCACCTGCAGGAGGTGCTGTATAACAGGGCAGTGTGTACGGGGCTGTCACCTGCAGGGAGCGCTGTATAACAGGGCAGTGTGTACGGGGCTGTCACCTGCAGGGGGCGCTGTATGACGGGGCAGTGTGTACGGGGCTGTCACCTGCAGGGGGCGCTGTATGACGGGCAGTGTGTACGGGGCTGTCACCTGCAGGGGGCGCTGTATGACGGGCAGTGTGTACGGGGCTGTCACCTGCAGGGGGCGCTGTATAACAGGGCAGTGTGTACGGGGCTGTCACCTGCAGGGAGCGCTGTATGACGGGCAGTGTGTGCGGGGCTGTCACCTGCAGGGGGCGCTGTATGACGGGCAGTGTGTACGGGGCTGTCACCTGCAGGGGGCGCTGTATGACGGGCAGTGTGTGCGGGGCTGTCACCTGCAGGGGGCGCTGTATGACGGGCAGTGTGTACGGGGCTGTCACCTGCAGGAGGCGCTGTATAACAGGGCAGTGTGTACGGGGCTGTCAACTGCAGGGGGCGCTGTATAACAGGGCAGTGTGTACGGGGCTGTCACCTGCAGGAGGCGCTGTATAACAGGGCAGTGTGTACGGGGCTGTCACCTGCAGGTGGCGCTGCATAACAGGGCAGTGTGTACGGGGCTGTCACCTGCAGGAGGCGCTGCATGACGGGGCAGTGTGTACGGGGCTGTCACCTGCAGGAGGTGCTGTATGATGGGCAGTGTGTACGGGGCTGTCACCTGCAGGAGGCGCTGTATAACAGGGCAGAGTGTACAGGGCTGTCACCTGCAGGGGGCGCTGTATGATGGGGCAGTGTGTACGGGGCTGTCACTTGCAGGAGGTGCTGTATGATGGGCAGTGTGTGCGGGGCTGTCACCTGCAGGAGGCGCTGTATGACGGGGCAGTGTGTACGGGGCTGTCACCTGCTGGGGGCGCTGTATGACGGGAAGTGTGTACGGGGTTGTCACCTGCTGGGGGCGCTGTATCACGGGCAGTGTGTACGGGGCTGTCACCTGCAGGGGGCGCTGTGTGTACGGGGCTGTCACCTGCTGGGGGCGCTGTATGACGGGCAGTGTGTACGGGGCTGTCACCTGCTGGGGGCGCTGTATGACGGGCAGTGTGTACGGGGCTGTCACCTGCAGGGGGCGCTGTGTGTACGGGGCTGTCACCTGCAGGGGGCGCTGTATGACAGGCATTGTGTACGGGGCTGTCACCTGCAGGGGGCGCTGTATGACGGGGCAGTGTGTACGGGGCTGTCACCTGCAGGGGGCTCTATATGACAGGCAGTGTGTACGGGGCTGTCACCTGCAGGAGGCGCTGTATGATGGGGCAGTGTGTACGGGGCTGTCACTTGCAGGAGGTGCTGTATGATGGGCAGTGTGTGCGGGGCTGTCACCTGCAGGAGGCGCTGTATGACGGGGCAGTGTGTACGGGGCTGTCACCTGCTGGGGGCGCTGTATGACGGGAAGTGTGTACGGGGTTGTCACCTGCTGGGGGCGCTGTATGACGGGCAGTGTGTACGGGGCTGTCACCTGCAGGGGGCGCTGTGTGTACGGGGCTGTCACCTGCTGGGGGCGCTGTATGACGGGCAGTGTGTACGGGGCTGTCACCTGCTGGGGGCGCTGTATGACGGGCAGTGTGTACGGGGCTGTCACCTGCAGGGGGCGCTGTGTGTACGGGGCTGTCACCTGCAGGGGGCGCTGTATGACAGGCATTGTGTACGGGGCTGTCACCTGCAGGGGGCGCTGTATGACGGGGCAGTGTGTACGGGGCTGTCACCTGCAGGGGGCTCTATATGACAGGCAGTGTGTACGGGGCTGTCACCTGCAGGAGGCGCTGTATGACGGGGCAGTGTGCACAGGGCTGTCACCTGCAGGAGGCGCTGTATGATGGGCAGTGTGTACGGGCTGTCACCTGCTGGGGGCGCTGTATGACAGGCAGTGTGTACGGGGCTGTCACCTGCAGGGGGCGCTGTGTGTACGGGGCTGTCACCTGCAGGGGGCGCTGTGTGTATTGGGCTGTCACCTGCAGGGGGCGCTGTATGACAGGCAGTGTGTACGGGGCTGTCACCTGCAGGAGGCGTTGTATGATGGGGCAGTGTAAATGGGGATGTCACCTGCAGGGGGCGCTGTGTGACGGGGCAGTGTGTACTTGGCTGAATGACAGGCAGTGTGTACGGGGCTGTATGACGGGGCAGTGTGTACGGGGCTGTCACCTGCAGGAGGCGCTGTATGACGTGGCAGTGTGCACGGGGCTGTCACCTGCAGGGGGCGCTGTATGACTGGGCAGTGTGTATTTGGCTGAATGACGGGCAGTGTGTATGGGGCTGAATGACGGGCTGTGTGTATGGGGCTGTATGACGGGCAGTGTGTACGGGGGCTGTCACCTGCAGGAGACGCTGCATGACGGGGCAGTGTGCACGGGGCTGTCACCTGCAGGGGGTGCTGTATGACTGGCAGTGTGAAAATCATGATCAAGATGAAATCATCTCTAAAAGGCCTAAAGTTCAACATTGCACATTTTCTTTGTATTTTAGGGAAAAAGTAAGTTTTTACATTTTTAAACATTACAAAAAGGAAAATGGGCCAATGCAAAAATGTGGGCACCCTTGGAGATTTGTGTGTTCAGATAACTTTGACCAAGGTTTCAGACCTTAATTAGCGTGTTAGGGTTATGGCTTGTCCATCATCATCGTTAGGAAAAGCCAGATGATGCAGATTTCACAGCTTCATAAAAACCCAGCCTCCTCTAATCTTGTGCAAAAAAACAGCAGCCACGGGTTCTTCTAAATCAGCTGCCGAGCACTCTGAAAATGAAAATGATGGAGGCCCACAAAGCAGGAGAAGGCTATAAGAAGATAGTAAAGCGTTTTCAAGTTGCCCTTTTTGAGTTTGAAATGTAATTAAGAAATGGCAGTTCTCAGGAACAGTAAGGCTCTGTGCACACGCTGCGGATCTGCAGCAGTTAGCCATGAGTTTACAGTACAATGTAAACTTATGGGAAACCAAAAACACAGTGCACATGCTGCGGAAAAAAACGCGCGGAAACGCAGCGGTATACATTCCGCAGCATGTCAATTCTTTGTGCGGAATCCGCAGCGGTTTTACACATGCTCCATAATAGAAAACCGCAGGTGTAAAACCGCAGTAGAATCCCCACAAAAACCGTGGTAAATCCGCAGTAAATCCGAGATAAATCCGCAGGAAAAACGCAGCGTTTTGTATGTGTGCACATACCCTGAAGGTCAAGATAAGGTTTGAAAGACCAAGCAAGATTTCAGTGAGAGATGCTCGTCGGATTGCTAGAGAGGCAAATCAGACTCTCAACTTGATTAGAAAAGACCTTCAGAAAGATTTAGCAGACTCTGGAGTTGTGGTACATTGTTCTACTGTTTATAGACACCTGCACAAATATGGCCTTCATGGAAGAGTCATCAGAAGAAAACCTCTCCTGCATCATCACCATAAAATTCAGCATCAGAAGTATGTAAAGAACATGTCAACAAGCCTGATGCATTTTGGAAACCAGTTCTGTGGACCAATGAGGTTCAAATAGGACTCTGGCCACAGTGATCAAAGGTATGTGTGGAGAAAAAAGGGCACAGAATTTCAGGAAAAGAACATCTCGCCAACCATTATGCAAGGGGGAGGATCAGTCATGGTTTGGGGTTGTGCTGCAGCCAACGACACGGGGAACATTTAATGGGTAAAAGGAAGAATGGATTCAATTAAATTACAATAAATTCTTGATGTAAACATAACACTTTCTGTAAAAAAGCTGAAGTTGAAAAGAGGATATAGACACAATAGACTACATCAAAAGGCCGCAAGCTGAAGGTTTTACAATGGCCCTCACAGTCCCCTGATCTGTACATATTGAAAATCTGTGGCTAGACCTCAAAATAGCAAAGGCTGCAAGACGTCCAAGGAATCTCACAGAACTGGAAGAATTCTCCAAAGGAGGAATGGATGAAAATCCCTCAGGCTATGTGCACACGTTCTTGAATTTTTGCGTTTTTTTTCTCTATACAAACGCGATAAAACCGCAGAACAAAAACCGCCTACATTAACCCCTTCAAGTCGCGGCCCTTTTTCATTTTTGCGTTTTCGTTTTTCACTTCCCTCCTTCCCTGAGCCATAACTTTTTTATTTTTCCGTCAATATGGTCATGTGAGGGCTTATTTTTTGCGGGACAAGTTGTACTTTTGAAAGACACTATTGGTTTTACCATGTCTTTTACTAGAAAACGGGAAAAAAATTCCAAGTGCGGTGAAATTGCAAAAAAAGTGCAATCCCACACTTGTTTTTTGTTTGGCTTTTTTGCTAGGTTCACTAAATGCTAAAACTGACCTGCCATTATGATTCTCTAGGTCATTACGAGTTCATAGACACCTAACATGACTAGGTTATTTTTTATCTAAGTGGTGAAAAAAAATTCCAAACTTTGCTAAAAAAAAAAAAAGTGCCATTTTCCGATACCCGTAGCGTCTCCATTTTTCGTGATCTGGGGTCGGGTGAGGGCTTATTTTTTGCGTGCCGAGCTGATGTTTGTAATGATACTATTTTTGCGCAGATACGTTCTTTTGATCGCCCGTTATTGCATTTTAATGCAATGTCGTGGCGACCAAAAAAACGTAATTCTGGCGTTTCGGATTTTTTTCTCGCTACGCCGTTTAGCGATCAGGTTAATGCTTTTTTTAATTGATAGATCGGGCGATTCTGAACACGACGATACCAAATGCGTGTAGGTTTTTTCTCTAGTAGCCTTCCACGACAGCCACCAGGAGGTTGTCTCCATTCCCTAATGGGGGACAGGAAGCACAAGAGGTTAAAAACCCCTCCCACCTCCCATTAACCAGTGTCTTTCCTGTCCCCCATGGGGCATGGAGAGGTTCCTGGTGCGCTGCTGCGGCGGCTCTAAGCAGAGTACCTGTGTTAAATTTCTTGCCGGGCACTTAAGGTCGGGCCCCCCGCGGCTTCCTCCTGCGCTGTGCCTCCCGTCTCCTCGGGATTCTGGGACCGCATTCCCCCGGCCTCCTGCGTCCTCTTGCGGGGATAAAGCTGGTCGGGGTGCCCGCCGGAGGCCTCCCTGAGCTCTCCGGCGTTTCCCCCTCCTAGCGCGCGCTGTTCGGCGACCCGGAAGTCAGGTGACGCTCCACTTCCGGGTCGGCGCTCCTGTGCAGGAGCGATACAGGCCAGAGAAATGGATTACCGAACGGCGTGCGAGGCACGCTGCATCCTCGCACGCCTGCCTGGGACTCCGGAGGGGGAGGGGCGGCTAATTGCCACGCGCTGGTGCAGGCTTATTTTCTACATAAGCTGCGAAGATGTCTCAGGTAAGCTGCTGTAAGCATGGATGCGTCTTGCCCTGCAGCTGCAGAGCCCAGCGCTCCCCAAGCCCTAGTAAGTACGGCAGAGGGGGTCCCATTTAAAGGCACATTTTTCAATATACCTTTTCTTACACGGCTTCCTCTCTCATTGCAGGGAGTCAAGCCTGGCCCTAAAAACATTACCAAGCGCAAATGTGCCACCTGTAATGTAAAAATGCCACCAGATTGGGAGAAAAAGTTATGCCAACCTTGCACGGATAAAATCGTCAGAGCGGAACACCCTTCTTTGATTGATGAAATTCGCTCCTTGGTTAGGCAGGAGGTTCAAACCTCTTTGGCCACACTCGCCCCACCTCCACCGCCACCACCATCCTCACCTGGTCCATCACTCCCTAAAAAGAGGAAAATCCAGGAGTACTCTGAGTCAGTCTGAGGGGTCTTATACGTCTTCCTCTGTCAAATGGGAAGATGCGGTACCACGTAAATCTGCGGAAATTAGGAAATACCTTTTTTCCTCTGAATATATTGAGGAATTGGTATCTGCAGTGAGGAACACTATGGGGCTAAAAGAGGAATCAGTTCCTCAGTCTATACAAGACGAACTGTTCGGTATACATACTGAAAAACAACCCGGGTTCCCCGTCCATAAAAGCATAATTGATATGATTAATAATGAATGGGAATTGCCTGAGAAACGGCTAACAACGCCCCCAGACTTTAAGCATCGGTTCCCTCTTGAGGAGGACCTAATAAAATGGGACATTCCAAAAATTGATGTCCAGGTGGCTAGAGTGGCTAAAAAGACGGCTCTGCCGTTCGAGGATTCCTCCCAATTAAAAGACCCCTTGGATAGGAAGATTGAGAGCCTTCTCAAAAAATCCTGGGAAACGTCTACCTCAGCCCTCAGATACAATATAGCATCCACCTGCGTGGCCCGCTCTCTCTTTCGTTGGATACAAGAGTTAGAAAGCCACATCTCTCAGGGTACCCCAAGAGAGGAGGTACTGGACTCTTTGCCTATCTTACACAGGGCAATAGGTTTCCTTGCAGATGCCTCACTGGAATCTATCCGGGTGGCCGCCAGATCCTTGGTCCAGACAAATTCAGCCAGAAGAGCTCTCTGGTTAAAGATGTGGAGCGGAGACGTTACGTCAAAAATAAAACTGTGTTCTATTCCCTTTAAGGGTGACTACGTGTTTGGGCCCTCCTTAGATGACATCTTAGAGAAAGCCACAGACAGAAAGAAAACCCTTCCTGAGCAGAGACCTCCCAGGAAGCGTTTTTTTCGACCCTCCCAGCCCCAGCCCTCCCAGGGTAAAGGGAAAGGAAAAACCGGGAGGTGGAGTTATGCTAAGGGGAAGCCTAAAAACATCCTTATTCCCCAACAAACACAACAAGAAAAGCAATGACTCCGATCCGGTGGGGGGGAGGCTTTCGAACTTCGTTCACAGTTGGCAGAATATCTCCAACAGCCCCTGGGTGGTGAGTGTAATCCAACAGGGTCTACTGATAGAGTTCGATGCGCCTCCTCCCAGGATCTTAAGAGTCACCTCCCCCTCATCTCGGGAGACTCAAAAGTTGATGATGGCTGGAATACAGGACTTGCTAGACTCAAGAGCTATATCCATAGTCCCGGTGAACGAGCAAGGGGAAGGACACTATTCCCGTATCTTCATGATAAAAAAGCCTTCCGGGCAATCTCGTATTATAATAAATATGAAAGCTCTCAACAAATACATAACCTACCGCAAGTTCAAGATGGAATCAGTAAAAACAGCCATCCCTCTAATAGCTCCTCATTCATATATGGCAACAATAGACCTCAAGGATGCCTATTTCCATATTCCAATACATCCTCGGCACAGGAAATACCTGAGATTTGCGGTCCAATTCAACCAAAACATCTTACATTTCCAGTACAATGTTCTCCCCTTCGGGATCTCCTCAGCCCCAAGGGTGTTTTCCAGAGTCATGGCGGAAGCAGTTGCCCATATCAGGAGCCAAGACATCGCTATAGTACCATACTTGGACGACCTGTTAATAATTGGTCCTTCCGCCGAAGTTCTCAATCAGAGAATTTCCAAAACTCTGAACATCTTACAGCTTTTGGGTTGGATTCCAAATCTAAAAAAGTCTCAGCTATCACCATCAAAGGTGAGGAAATTCTTCGGAGTCCTCTTGGATTCAGAAGGTCAAAAATCCTTCCTACCAGAGGAACATCGGATGAATCTAATTTCCAAGGTCTCACACTTCAGGAAACAACGTTCTCCGACCTTACGGGTTGCGATGTCTCTTCTGGGTTCGATGACGGCCTGTATACAATCAGTCCAGTGGGCTCAGAGCCACTCCAGAGTTTTGCAGGCGCACATCTTAGGGAACTGGAACGGGAATCCAAATTCCCTAAACAGAAGAGTTTACACTCCAGGGAAGGTAAAAGCCTCGTTAACCTGGTGGACGATCCAATCAAACCTACTGAAGGGGGTCAACTGGGTGCAAGATCCGCTAATTACAGTAACAACGGACGCCAGTCAAAAAGCTTGGGGAGCAGTGGTCTCGCAAATTCCATTCCAGGGTCTCTGGAATCAGAAGGAAAGCTCCAGTTCCTCCAACTCCAGAGAACTGTTGGCAGTGGAGAGGGCCCTTCTGGCAGCCAGCAGTCTCGTTATAGGTCAACATGTCAGAGTGTACTCGGACAATATGACGACTGTTGCGCATCTAAAACACCAGGGGAGTCCAAAGTTCAACCAACTGAAAGCAATTTCAAACAGAATATTTTGCTGGGCAGAGAAACATCTCTCACTTTCAGCAATACACCTCAAGGGGTCGGTGAACGTTCAGGCAGATCGCCTAAGTCGTCACGTCTTACATCCAGGAGAGTGGAGCCTGAAGGCGGACGTTTTCAAAATGTTGACAGACAGGTGGGGTCTTCCCGATATAGACCTTCTAGCGTCCAGCCAGAATGCACAAGTCGAGAACTACTTCTCCCTAAACCCCAAGGACAGGTCTCAAGGAGTAGACGCCTTTGCTCATACTTGGAGGTTCCATCTAGCATACGGGTTCCCTCCAATACCGTTACTTGCGAAGACCCTCCGGAAGATCCGGGACGATCAGGTCCAGACTATCTTAGTAGCTCCAGCATGGCCGAAGAGGAGCTGGTACCACCTCATCGAAGAACTGAAGGTGGACGGTCCAGTCTTTCTTCAAGTATCAGAAGATCTCCTCTGCCAGGGCCCCTTTTATCATCCAGAACCACAGAAGTTCAAACTGGCAGCCTGGCTATTGAAGCCCAGGTACTAAGAGCTAGGGGCCTTTCAGAGTCGGTAATATCTACTCTACAGAAATCTAGAAAACCTATTACCAATGCCATATATGGCAAAATCTGGAATAGATTCTCCTCGTGGTGTCATCCTCATAAACCTGACCCTTTTCATCCTAATATTTCACAAATATTAGATTTTTTACAAAAAGGATTAGAGTTGGGGCTGAAGCCAAGTACCTTGAAAGTTCAAGTGTCAGCCTTAAGTTCCGTCTTTGATCGGGACCTTGCGGGTCATCGTTGGATAAAGAGGTTTATGGTCGCAGCATCAAGACATTGTCCAAGAAGACAAATTTTCGTGCCATCGTGGGACTTAAACATAGTCCTAAAAGGTCTTACGGCTCCTCCATTTGAGCCATTATCATCTTGTTCCTCGCAACTTCTGTCCTACAAGACGGCCTTCTTGGTTGCAATTTCTACCGCAAGAAGAGTAGGGGAAATACAAGCCCTTTCAATAAGAGAACCTTATCTTACCATAAGAGATGATTCCATTGTGTTCCGTCCAGATCCTTGTTTCCTACCGAAAGTAGTGTCAGAATTTCATCGATCACAGGATATAGTCCTCCCATCATTCTGTCACAATCCTTCAAATCCGGAAGAACACAGATTCCATACTTTGGATGTACGACGTATAGTGTTATATTACTTAGAACATACTAAATCATTTAGAATTGACAAAAATCTCTTCGTTCATCTTTCTGGCAGAAACAAAGGCAAGAAGGTAGCGAAGAGTACCATTGCCAACTGGATAAAAAAGGCCATTTCTGAAGCATACTCAACTCAGAATATTGCTGTTCCTGCGGGCCTAAAAGCCCATTCCACCAGATCTACTTCTGTCTCTTGGGCTGAAAGGGCTGGCGCTTCATCGGAGCAGATTTGCAGGGCAGCAACATGGTCTTCCCTACACACTTTTACTAAGCATTATAGATTGGACTTCTGGTCCAATCGGGATCTTGCTTTTGGCCGAAAGGTTCTTCAAGCTGTGGTCCCTCCCTAAATACAGAATTGGTTGGCATTCCTCCTGGTGGCTGTCGTGGAAGGCTACTAGAGAAAATAGAATTATTCTTACCGTTAATTCGGTTTCTAGGAGCCTTCCACGACAGCATTAATTCCCTCCCGATGTTCTTGGATATTTTTCTGAGAACCTAAAGGTAACCGGTGCTATGGGTTCTGTTGTAAGTCACTGGTTAATGGGAGGTGGGAGGGGTTTTTAACCTCTTGTGCTTCCTGTCCCCCATTAGGGAATGGAGACAACCTCCTGGTGGCTGTCGTGGAAGGCTCCTAGAAACCGAATTAACGGTAAGAATAATTCTATTTTTTTTTTTTTTTTATTGTTTTATTTAGGATGGGGCGAAAGGGGGGTGATTTAAACTTTTATATTTTTTATATTTTTTTCATATTTTTAAAAACTTTTTTTTTACTTGTGCCATGCTTCAATAGCCTCCATGGGAGGCTAGAAGCTGGCATAGCCTGATCGGCTCTGCTACATAGCAGCGATCATCAGATCGCTGCTATGTAGCAGAAATGCAGGTGTGCTGTGAGCGCCGACCACAGGGGGGCGCTCACAGCAGACCTGCATCAGTAACCATAGAGGTCTCAAGGACCTCTATGGTTACCTTCCTGATGCATCGCCGACCCCCGATCATGTGACGGGGGTCGGCGATGACGTCATATCCGGCCGCCCGGCCAGATGCGGTAGTTAAATGCTGCTGTCTGTGTTTGACAGCGGCATTTAACAGGTTAATAGCGGCAGGTGAATAGCGATTTCACCCGCCGCTATTGCGCGCACATGTCAGCTGTACAAAACAGCTGACATGTCGCGACTTTGATGTGGGCTCACCGCCGGAGCCCACATCAAAGGGGGATTCACGGCATGCGCAGTACTAGTACGGCGCATGTCGTGAAGGGGTTAAGCACATGCCGCGTTTTTTTCTGCGGCGGAATCGCATTCCGGGAAAAAACGCAGTATGTTCATTCTTTGTGCGGAATTGTGGTGATTCCGCACACACAGGAATGCATTGATCCGCTTACTTTCCGCATGTGGCTATGCCCACCATGCGGGAAGTAAGCAGATAATGTGCGGTTGGTACCCAGGGTGGAGGAGAGGAGAGTCTCCTCCAGGCCCTGAGAACCATATACCGTATATACTCGAATATGTCAAGATTTTCAGCCCATTTTATTAGGCTGAAAGTGCCCCTCTCGGCTTATACTTGAGTCATTGTCCCAAGAGGGTCGGCGGGGGAGGGGAAGCGTCGCCTGCCACATACTCTCCTGCTCCTGGCGCGGTCCCTGCATCTCCGATGGGCTCTGGTCGCTGACAGCTTCTTCCAGCATTGAGCGGTCACATGGTACCGCTCATTACAGTAATGAATATGGACGTGACTCCACTCCCATAAGGGTGCAGCCGCATATTCATTACTGTAATGAGCGGTACCAGGGACCGCTCAACACTGGAAGAAGCTGTCAGCGCCCAGAGAAGACCATCAGGGAAGCTGCCAGTGACCGCACCAGGAGCAGGTGAGTATAATGGGGAGGGTGAGCAGCATTGAGCGATATTCACCTGTCCTCGTTCCACCGCCGGGCTCCGTCTTCCACGTCCTCTGGTGTGACGCTCAGGTCAGAGGGTGCGATGACGTGGTTAGCGCACACCCTCTGCCTGAACGTCAGTCAGTGCAGAGGATGCGGAAGACAGAGCGGCGCCTGGCGGTGGAACGAGTACAGGTGAATATTGCAAGTGCAGGGGGCCTAAGCGACGAGAGGTGTGTCTTTTTTTTTTTTTTAATCGCAGCAACAGCATATGGGGCAAATATCTCTATGGGGCATTTTATGGGGCCATAATCAACATTTGTGTAGCATTATATGGGGCAAATATCTCTATGGGGCATTTTATGGGGCCATAATCAACATTTGCGTAACATTATATGGGGCAAATATCTCTATGGAGAATCTTATGGGGCCATAATCCGCATTTGTGCAGCATTATATGGGGCAAATATCTCTATGGGGCATTTTATGGGGCCATAATCAACATTTGCGTAACATTATATGGGGCAAATATCTCTATGGAGAATCTTATGGGGCCATAATCCGCATTTGTGCAGCATTATATGGGGCAAATATCTCTATGGGGCATTTTATGGGGCCATAATCAACATTTGTGCGGCATTATATGGGGCAAATATCTCTAGGGAGAATCTTATGGGGCCATAATCAGCATTTGTGCAGCATTATATGGGGCAAATATCTCTATGGGGCATTTTATGTGGCCATAATCAACATTTGTGTAGCATTATATGGGGCAAATATCTCTATGGGGCATTTTATGGGGCCATAATCAACATTTGTGTAACATTATATGGGGCAAATATCTCTAGGGAGAATCTTATGGGGCCATAATCAGCATTTGTGCAGCATTATATGGGGCAAATATCTCTATGGAGCATCTTATGGGGCCATAATCAGCATTTGTGCAGCATTATATGGGGCAAATATCTCTATGGGGCATTTTATGGGGCCATAATCAGCATTTGTTCAGCATTATATGGGGTAAATATCTCTATGGAGCATCTTATGGGGCCATAATCAGCATTTGTGCAGCATTATATGGGGCAAATATCTCTATGGAGCATCTTATGGGGCCATAATCAGCATTTGTGCAGCATTATATGGGGCAAATATCTCTATGGAGCATCTTATGGGGCCATAATCAGCATTTGTGCAGCATTATATGGGGCAAATATCTCTATGGAGAATCTTATGGGGCCATAATCCGCATTTGTGCAGCATTATATGGGGCAAATATCTCTATGGGGCATTTTATGGGGCCATAATTATTATTATTATTATTATACATTTTTATAGCGCCATTTATTCCATGGCGCTTTACATGTGAATACGGGGCAAATATAGACAAATACATTAAACATGAGCAGATAACAAGGCACACGAGTACATAAGGAGGGAGGACCCTGCCCGCGAGGGCTCACAGTCTGCATAATCAACATTTGTGCGGCATTATATGGGGCAAATATCTCTAGGGAGAATCTTATGGGGCCATAATCAACATTTGTGTAACATTATATGGGGCAAATATCTCTATGGGGCATTTTATGGGGCCATAATCAACATTTGTGTAACATTATATGGGGCAAATATCTCTAGGGAGAATCTTATGGGGCCATAATCAGCATTTGTGCAGCATTATATGGGGCAAATATCTCTATGGAGCATCTTATGGGGCCATAATCAGCATTTGTGCAGCATTATATGGGGCAAATATCTCTATGGGGCATTTTATGGGGCCATAATCAGCATTTGTTCAGCATTATATGGGGTAAATATCTCTATGGAGCATCTTATGGGGCCATAATCAGCATTTGTGCAGCATTATATGGGGCAAATATCTCTATGGAGCATCTTATGGGGCCATAATCAGCATTTGTGCAGCATTATATGGGGCAAATAACTCTATGGAGCATCTTATGGGGCCATAATCAGCATTTGTGCAGCATTATATGGGGCAAATATCTCTATGGGGCATTTTATGGGGCCATAATCAACATTTGTGTAGCATTATATGGGGCTTATTTTAATATGGAGCATCTTATGGAGCCCATCATGAACTGTATGGAGCATTATATGGGGCTCCTGATTCAATATGGATATTCAAAAACACTTAACCTACTGATGTTTCAATTTTACTTTTATTGGTACCTATTTTTATTTTTGAAATTTACCAGTAGCTGCTGCATTTTCCACCCTAGGCTTATACTCGAGTCATTAAGCTTTCCCAGTTTTTTCTGGCAATATTAGGGGTCTCGGCTTATACTCGAGAATATACGGTAATTGTTAAAAAAAAAATCCCTTGGAAAACTGAGCATCCCTTGGAAAACTGATTGACAGGTTAGTCACACTTGTCAAACATAGTATTTGACAAGTGTGACAAACTTTTTACTATTGATGCTGCCTATGCCGCATCAATAGTAAAAAGATCTAATGTTAAAAATAATTAAAAAAAAAAATCAAAAATCGTGATATTCTCACCTTCCGGCGGCCCCTGCAGTCTTCCGGCTCCTCGCGATGCTTCCGTTCCCAGTGATACTTTGCGGCAGTGACCTGTGAGGACATAGCGGTCTCGTGAGACCGCTACGTCATCTGGGGTTATTGCCGCAAAGGCATCACTTCGAACGGAAGCATCGCGAGGAGCCGGAAGACTGCAGGGGACGCCGGAAGGTGAGAATCTCACGATTTTTTTTTTTAATTTAACCCCTTCCCGACCTGTGACACAGCGTATGCGTCATGAAAGTCGGTGCCAATCCGACCTGTGACGTATATGCTGTGTCACAGAATGATTGCGTCCCTGCAGATCGGGTGAAAGGGTTAACTCCCATTTCACCCGATCTGCAGGGACAGGGGGAGTGGTAGTTTAGCCAAGGGGGGGTGGCTTCACCCCCCCGTGGCTACGATCGCTCTGATTGGCTGTTGAAAGTGAAACTGCCAATCAGAGCGATTTGTAATATTTCACCTAAAAAAACTGGTGAAATATTACAATCCAGCCATGGCCGATGCTGCAATATCATCGGCCATGGCTGGAAACACTAATGTGCCCCCACCCCACCCCACCGATCGCCCCCCCAGCCCCCCGATCTGGCCGGTACACTGCTCCGGCTCCCCTCCGTCCTGTGCTCCGCTCCCCCCCGTGCTCTTGTCCGCTCCCCCCGTGCTCCAATCACCCCCCCCCCCGTGCTCCAATCACCCCCCCTGCACTCCGATCCACCCCCCCGGTGCTCCATTCCAGCCCCCCCGTGCTCCGTTCCACGCCCCCGTGCTCCGATTCCCCCCCTCCCGCGCTCCGATCCCCCCACCCCCCCCCGTGGTCCCCCCCCACCCCATCATACTTACCGATCCAGCCGGGGTCCCGTCCGTCTTCTCCCTGGGCGCCGCCATCTTCCAAAATGGCGGGCGCATGCGCAGTGCGCCCGCCGAATCTGCCGGCCGGCAGATTCGTTCCAAAGTGCATTTTGATCACTGAGATAGATTATATCTCAGTGATCAAAATAAAAAAAATAATAAATGATCCCCCCCCCTTTGTCACCCCCATAGGTAGGGACAATAAAAAAAATAAAGAATTTTTTTTTTCCACTAATGTTAGAATAGGGGTAGGGGTAGGGGTAGGGTTAGGGCTAGGGTTAGGGGTAGGGATAGGGTTAGGGGTAGGGTTAGGGTTTCGGTATGTGCACACGTATTCTGGTCCTCTGCGGATTTTTCCGCTGCGGATTTGATAAATCCGCAGTGCTAAACCGCTGCGGATTTATGGCGGATTTACCGCGTTTTTTTTCTGCGCATTTCACTGCGGTTTTACAACTGCGATTTTCTATTGGAGCAGTTGTAAAACCGCTGCGGAATCCGCACAAAGAAGTGACATGCTGCGGAATGTAAACCGCTGCGTTTCCGTGCAGTTTTTCCGCAGCATGTGTACAGCGATTTTTGTTTCCCGTAGGTTTACATTGAACTGTAAACTCATGGGAAACTGCTGCGGATCCGCAGCGTTTTCCGCAGCGTGTGCACATACCTTTAGAATTAGGCTATGTGCACACTGTGCGGATTTTGCTGCGGATCTGCAGCGGATTGGCCGCTGCGGATTCGCAGCAGTGTTCCATCAGGTTTACAGTACCATGTAAACATATGGAAACCAAATCCGCTGTGCCCATGGTGCGGAAAATACCGCGCGGAAACGCTGCGTTGTATTTTCCGCAGCATGTCAATTCTTTGTGCGGATTCCACAGCGTTTTCCACCTGTTCCTCAATAGGAATCCGCAGGTGAAATCCGCACAAAAAACACTGGAAATCCGCGGAAAATCCGCAGGTAAAACGCAGTGCCTTTTACCCGCGGATTTTTCAAAAATGGTGCGGAAATATCTCACACGAATCCGCAACGTGGGCACCATAGCCTTAGGGTTAGGGTTGGAATTAGGGTTGTGGTTAGGGTTGTGATTAGGGTTATGGCTACAGTTGGGATTAGGGTTAGGGGTGTGTTGGAGGTAGAATTGAGGGGTTACCACTGTTTAGGCACATCAGGGGTCTCCAAACGCAACATGGCGCCACCATTGATTCCAGCTAATCTCGTATTCAAAAAGTCAAATGGTGCTCCCTCACTTCCGAGCCCTGACGTGTGCCCAAACAGTGGTTTACCCCCACATATGGGGTACCAGCATACTCAGGACAAACTGCGCAACAATTACTGGGGTCCAATTTCTCCTGTTACCCTTGTGAATCTAAAAAAATGCTTGCTAAAACATAATTTTTGAGGAAAGAAAAATTATTTTTTATTTTCACGGCTCTGCGTTGTAAACGTCTGTGAAGCACTTGGGGGTTCAAAGTGCTCACCACATATCTAGATAAGTTCCTTGGGGGGTCTAGTTTCTAAAATGGGGTCACTTGTGGGGGTTTCTACTGTTTAGGCACACCAGGGGCTCTGCAAACGCAACGTGACACCCGCAGACCATTCCATCAAAGTCTGCATTTCAAAAGTCACTACTTCCCTTCTGAGCCCCGACGTGTGCCCAAACAGTGGTTTACCCCCACTCATGGGGTATGAGCGTACTCAGGAGAAACTGGACAACAACTTTTGGGGTCCAATTTCTCCTGTAACCCTTGGGAAAATAAAAAATTCTGGGCTAAATAATTATTTTTGAGGAAAGAAAACGTATTTATTATTTTCACGGCTCTGCATTATAAACTTCTATGAAGCACTTGGGGGTTCAAAGTGCTCACCACACATCTAGATAAGTTCCTTTCGGGGTCTAGTTTCCAAAATGGGGTCACTTGTGGGGGGTTTCTACTGTTTAGGCACATCAGGGGCTCTGCAAACGCAACGTGACGCCCGCAGAGCATTCCATCAAAGTCTGCATTTCAAAACGTCACTACTTCAATTCCAAGCCCCGGCATGTGCCCAAACAGTAGTTTACCCCCACATATGGGGTATCACCGTGCTCAGGAGAAACTGGACAACAAATATTGGGGTCAAATTTCTCCTGTTACCCTTGGGAAAATTAAAAAATTCTGGGCTAAATAATTATTTTTGAGGAAAGAAAACGTATTTATTATTTTCACGGCTCTGCATTATAAACTTCTATGAAGCACTTGGGGGTTCAAAGTGCTCACCACACATCTAGATAAGTTCCTTTGGGGGTCTAGTTTCCAAAATGGGGTCACTTGTGGGGGGTTTCTACTGTTAAGCCACATCAGGGGCTCTGCAAACGCAACGTGACGCCCACAGAGCATTCCATCAAAGTCTGCATTTCAAAACGTCACTACTTCACTTCCGAGCCCCGGCATGTGCCCAAACAGTGATTTACCCCCACATATGGGGTATCAGCGTACTCAGGAGAAACTGGACAACAACTTTTGGGGTCAAATTTCTCCTGTTACCCTTGGGAAAATAAAAAATTGCAGGCTAAAAGATCATTTTTGAGAAAATAATTTTTTTTTTTTATTTTCATGGCTCTGCGTTATAAACTTCTGTGAAGCACTTGGGGGTTCAAAGTCCTCACCACACATCTAGATTAGTTCCTTTGGGGGTCTAGTTTCTAAAATGGTGTCATTTCTGGGGGATCTCCAATGTTTAGGCACACAGGGGCTCTCCAAACGTGACATGGTGTCCGCTAATGATTGGAGCTAATTTTCCATTTAAAAAGCCAAATGGCGTGCCTTCCCTTCCGAGCCCTGCCGTGCGCCCAAACAGTGGTTTACCCCCACATATGGGGTATCAGCGTACTCAGGACAAACTGGACAACAATATTTGGGGTCCAATTTCTCCTATTATCCTTGGCAAAATAGGAAATTCCAGGCTAAAAAATCATTTTTGAGGAAAGAAAAATTATTTTTTATTTTACATGGCTCTGCGTTATAAACTTCTGTGAAGCACCTGGGGGTTTAAAGTGCTCAATATGCATCTAGATAAGTTCCTTGGGGGGTCTAGTTTCCAAAATGGGGTCACTTGTGGGGGAGCTCCAATGCATAGGCACACAGGGGCTCTCCAAACGCGACATGGTGTCCGCTAACAATTGGAGCTAATTTTCCATTCAAAAAGTCAAATGGCGCGCCTTCCCTTCCGAGCCCTGCCGAGTGCCCAAACAGTGGTTTACCCCCACATATGAGGTATCGACGTACTCGGGAGAAATTGCCCAACAAATTTTATGATCCATTTTATCCTACTGCCCATGTGAAAATGAAAAAATTGAGGCGAAAAGATTTTTTTTGTGAAAAAAAAGTACTTTTTCATTTTTACAGATCAATTTGTGAAGCACCTGAGGGTTTAAAGTGCTCACTAGGCATCTAAATAAGTTCCTTGGGGGTCTAGTTTCCAAAATGGGGTCACTTGTGGGGGAGCTCCAATTTTTAGGCACACGGGGGCTCTCCAAACGTGACATGGTGTCCGCTAAAGAGTGGAGCCAATTTTTGATTCAAAAAGTCAAATGGCGCTCCTTCCCTTCCAAGCCCTGCCGTGCGCCCAAACAGTGGTTTACCCCCACATATGAGGTATCAGCGTACTCAGGACAAATTGGACAACAACTTTCGTGGTTCAGTTTCTCCTTTTACCATTGGGAAAATAAAAAAATTGTTGCTAAAAGATAATTTTTGTGACTAAAAAGTTAAATGTTCATTTTTTCCTTCCATGTTGCTTCTGCTGCTGTGAAGCACCTGAAGGGTTAATAAACTTCTTGAATGTGGTTTTGAGTACCTTGAGGGGTGCAGTTTTTAGAATGGTGTCACTTTTGGGTATTTTCAGCCATATAGACCCCTCAAACTGACTTCAAATGTGAGGTGGTCCCTAAAAAAAAATGGTTTTGTAAATTTCGTTGTAAAAATGACAAATCGCTGGTCAAATTTTAACCCTTATAACTTCCTAACAAAAAAAAAATTTGTTTCCAAAATTGTGCTGATGTAAAGTAAACATGTGGGAAATGTTATTTATTAACTATTTTGTGTCACATATCTCTCTGGTTTAACAGAATAAAAATTCAAAATGTGAAAATTGCGAAATTTTCAAAATTTTCGCCAAATTTCCGTTTTTATCACAAATAAACGCAGAATTTATTGACCTAAATTTACCACTAACATGAAGCCCAATATGTAACGAAAAAACAATCTCAGAACCGCTAGGATCCGTTGAAGCGTTCTTGAGTTATTACCTCATAAAGGGACACTGGTCAGAATTGCAAAAAACGGCAAGGTCTTTAAGGTCAAAATAGGCTGGGTCATGAAGGGGTTAAAGTCCCTCGAATCTCAAGGTGTAGGATCCTTCAAAGGCTTGCTTTGGTTCATAAACCTACTATTCGGCCACCCCTTAAACAGTGTTCACAAGCAGAAATGGTTGCAGTGGGCCCAGACATACATGACGACTAATTTTCAAACAGTCTTGTTTACTGATGAGGGTCGAGCAACCCTGGATGGTCCAGATGGATGGAGTAATGGATGGTTGGAGGAGGCCACAATGTCCCAACAAGGCTGTGAAGTCAGCAAGGAGGTGGAGGAGTCATGTTTTGGGCCGGAATCATGGGGAAACAACTGGTAGGGCCCTTTAAGGTTCCTGAAGGTGTGAAAATGACCTCTGCAAAGTATGTAGAGTTTCTGACTAGAAAGAGGAAAAAAAAAAAAAAACTTTGTTCCAGCTCCAAAATGTAAAATATCGATCCTTTATTAGTCCATGATAAAAACATAGGCGGAGTAGTTCCATAGCACATTACAGATCTTTGTCAGAGCAAAGGGTTTTATTCTATCTGTCTAGAGTTTCTGACTGACAACTTTCTTCCATGGTATAAAAAGCAGAAACGTGCGTTCAGGAGCAAAATCATCTTCATGCATGACAATGCCTCATCTCATGAGGCAAAGAATACCTCTGAGTCATTGGCTGCTATGGGCATAAAAGGAGATAAACTCATGGTGTGGCCGCCATTTTCTCCTGACCTCAACCGTACAGAGAACCTTTGGAGTATCATCAAGCACAAGATCTATGAGGGTGGGAGGCAGTTCACACCAAAACAGCAGCTCTAGGAGGCTATTCTGACTTCATGCAAAGAAATACAAGCAGAAACGCTCCAAAAACCCACAAGTTCAATGGATGCAAGAATTGTGAAGGTGATATCAACGAAGGGGTCCTATGTTAACATGTAACTTGGCCTGTTAGGATGTTTTGGAGTTAAATAGCTTTTTTGTTCAGTGAATGTGACCTCCTAATGCTGCAAATTCCACAAATGAGCATTTTCAGTTCTTTAAAACATATCAAATGTTTAGACATTCTACTGTGCCTAATAATTTGGAACAGTGCATTGTGAGTTTTTATTTATGTTGGAGATTATACTGTTATCATTGGGAGGTTTCTTCAATAAAATTCGATGTGTACTCCAACGGGTGATGACTTTTATTAGACTGTCATTTGCACCGACCATTTAGGAAAATCCGAGAAAAATATCATTTGCATAATAATTTGGAACATAGTGTACTATGTGGCTGGGCAATATACTACGTGGCTGGGCAATATACTACGTGGGCTGTGCAATATACTACGTGGCTGGGCAATATACTACGTGGGCTGGGCAATATACTACGTGGCTGGGCAATATACTACGTGGCTGGGCAATATACTACGTTGCTGGGCAATATACTACGTGGGCTGTGCAATATACTACGTGGGCTGGGCAATATACTACGTGGCTGTGCAATATACTACGTGGGCTGTGCAATATACTACGTGACTGGGCAATATACTACGTGGCTGGGCAATATACTACGTGGCTGGGCAATATACTACGTGGCTGGACAATATACTACGTGGACATACATATTCTAGAATACCCGATGCGTTAGAATCGGGCCACCATCTAGTGTAACATATGCATACAATAACTCCACCAGCAGAATATAATCAGTGACTTGGCTTGTTTTGTTTGCAGGTATCTACCAGTCTAGTTTCCTGGCCGGCCATCCGGTATTCCTTCTCCTTCTTACTACAAACTTCTATCCTGGTGATATGATCCGACCACGACCTCCCATGAGACTCTACAAGAGGTGGGGTCCCCAATGCCTGTGATCCCTATTCCCCGCCGGGTTCGATCCTTCCACGGCCCTCATACCACCTGCTTGCATTCTGCCTGCGGCCCGGTCCGGTCTACAAATTTGGTGCGCACCAAGTACAACAACTTTGACATCTACCTGAAGTCCAGATGGATGTACGGCTTCATCCGCTTCCTGCTGTACTTCAGCTGCAGCCTTCTGACTTCCATCCTCTGGGTGGCACTCTCGATCCTGTTTTGCCTTCAGTATCTGGGCATCCGAGTGTTCCTGCGCTTCCAATACAAACTGTCCATCATCCTGCTGCTGCTGGGGCGGAGGCGGGTCGACTTTAGCCTCATGAACGAACTGCTTATTTATGGGATCCACGTAACCATGCTGCTCGTCGGTGGACTGGGGTGGTGTTTTATGGTGTTTATAGATATGTAAATATATGCATGCGGATGGGAAACAATGTTCCTTGGCAGATTGAGTACGAGTCGGTCTTGTTTTCCCTTTCTTTATCAAGCAAGAGTAGTCTTTTTTTTAATAAAGGCATGTAAATACATGTCAAGATGCCGGCAGTATGTGGAGCAGACAACGTCAATCAAGATAAGGTCTTAATATTCCTCACTAATATCTTATCACATTTTTCCACTCTCATCTGATGTATTCAGGCAAGAAGGTGCTCTTGTCCAGGAGCAGAACTACTCTGGGAAGGCTTAAAGTGCCCCTGTCAGCAGGATTGTGCTCAGTAACCTACACACAGTGTCAGGTCGGCGCCGTTATACTGAATACAATGAGACCTGGTGATGAAATCCGTCTTGTGGTTGTTGTGTAATCTTTATTTTCAGTTTTGAGTTAATGATCTGCCCGTGCTCCGGGGCGGCCTGTGGGGGTCTTCATGTGGTGCTCTGATTAGGTATTCATAATGCTAGCAAGTCACTAGTTTACATATTGATTATACATACTAAAAATAAAAAACACCTTCTGCAGCTAGGTTACTGTGCACAATCCTGCTGACAGGTTCCCTTTAAAGGGGTTGTCCACAAATACCAAAACGTGGCTGCTATTGTACAGGTATATTAGGAGAACTGCACGGGCGGTTGTCTAAAAAACGCTTCTTCTAATCATCGAGCTACATCCTGTTTTGCCCTAGTAAACCTTACCTAAAAAATAGAGGCTTAGATAGAATGAATCAACATACAAAGTTGAGGAACTTATGTAAATATCTGACATCCCTAATTCAGAGTCACAGCCTGCATTGTGCCTCAAGAGCTGCATTCAAAATTCTGCTGGTTGTTATTGAAAATAAACTCATTTTTATACAAAGCTCTGACACAAACTCTATCCAGTAACGTCCAGAGCCGCTCACTTTCGGTAGCCATAACCTGTACATCCACCGAAATGTCTCCTAACATCATTGGCACCAGAAGTCAGCGGCTCTGGATTACGCTAGAGAACCCCCCTTTAAATGAAGCGTCTGGTCTGGAAAAAGCTACTAAATCCAAGTATAACAAGTGGCTTCATTTTCACTGAAGCAGTTATTATAAAGTAGCCTAATGGTGGCCATACATGTTAGACCAAGGTTCCGAGCGGCAGCACAATACAACCGCTGGTCAGTAAGCTTTTACCAATCGGCGGTCATTTAAATATCTGTTTACACAGGCAGATAAAAGTAAATGATGCATACTGATCTATGTACAATAGATAGCTCATTGCACGTAGGCTGCCATTGGCCTCGGCAGCACAAGTCCTGTTTACACAAGACTATGCACCGCCGAGAACAGTGATCTTTTCTGCTGCATGAAACGATTATTTCACCCGACGGACGAGTGTTTTGCTCATTCATCAGGAGATCGGCTGCCTTTTTCCATGGCAAGATAGAAAGTTCAAGATTATCTGGCAGTGTAAATGCCCCCTAAGGTTGGTCGCTGATCATGTATTAGGTGATCTGCTCGGGTCAGGGAGCTTTCAAAATGCCATTTTCTGCTCCTTGGAGCTAAGCTGCCACCAGAGACCTCTGGCAGCAGCTTACTCTGGTTTCCAAGAGTGTATGGCAGGTTTTTTTTTTAGGGTTAACCCGCACCCCAACGTACCTTTGCCACGTGGCAATATTTATTGCCCATCTCAGTAGATGCCATTTCCCTCTTTACTACTTGCTCTACAGTAACCAAAAGGGCCTCACTTGAACAGGGGTTGGACATGGTCGTCTTGAAAACCACATTAAATAGGAGCCAACTAGGTTAGAAGAGATATTGCAGATCTATCACAAAGGTTTCCCTATGCACAGTTTTCGAGATAGTCCTCCACAGGCTGATGTTGTCAATGCCCCATTGTTGGTGGTAGAGTTTGTTCGCACAGTGGACTGATGGACTATAATTTGGTGTCCATCATGTAGACACATCCTGGGGAAATAGTGGGACGAGTGGCACACAAAGGCGTACAACAAAGCCTAGAATGGGATAAAATCCAACCCTACGACAAGGTGTCTCCATACACAAAAGACTATGGGTGGAAGGCATTCGGGAATGGGAAACTAGCCCAGAAGGGCCACAGATGCCTAAAATAAGTTGCATTTGATCCACTCCTTTTCCAAGCCCATCACCCCGGACCCTCGTCTGGTAAATGGGCTGTAGCACTTCGGTGACTTTTCATATAAATGCTCTATAAGACAGGTGGTGCTCGAAGGCAAGAGAAACATTAGCAGGTATGCCAAGGGTTACAGGGAAAACCATAAATCTTTCCGCACCCTGCCGTACCATCTGACTTATGGAAATAAAAGGCTTAATGAAATTTTATGAAAAATCCATACTGCAGGTCAGCGCTAGCAGATTAAATGTGCAGTACGAACCGACATAGCGTGCAGGTTAACACAGTGCCAGAACGGGGAGGCTGCAGCAGCTGCTCACCCCCGGGTTTAATGGCGGAACATTTGTATACAGGGATCACTTGTGTCTACACGTTTCATTACAGCATTTTGGAGGGGCGGGTGGCAGAGAGAAAACAAAACAACTACTTTTTGTTTAAGGGAAGAGTAGTAGGTAGGTGGACGCAGAGTTGTGGCTACCTAAGGTGGCCCATCAAGCAGCTGATGGCTGCAAGTCCAGATTGATAAATCTCCAAAAGGTTGGATTAATTTTTGTGCCCTCCAGTATACAAGACCAGAGATGGTCCTGGGACCCCCACTGACATTATGGATGGGGGTCCCAAAGTTGCGTGTGAATTGTTTTGCACGGCCACCATTCTGATGATCGGCAGTTGGACCCCACATTTATAAAGTATCGAGTTGCTTTTGATTGGAAACTCCCTTTAAGAAATTATTGCTGCAGCTGCGATTGCTGTAATCTAGGACCGTAACCCATGCTTGTGTGAATGAATCCGGCCCAAGTTAAGAAGTAGATCGGGATGACAGTGCTGCTACTTTTGAATTGATGCTCTTACCCACTGAGCCAGCACATCCATTTTCCGTTTCCATATGCGGTCTATTGTCTCTAAGTGAAGATGTTTCTGCAGCGGACAGATCCCTTGATATATGGAGCAGGAATTGCATTTTAATTACCCTGAACTTTAGCTGTCAATAATTTTTTTTTTTACTAAGTGTCTGGCGAATGTTTAACAAGCTCTCCGGGTCTTAGAAATGATGCGTCGCGCTGCAGCTCCTCGCTCCTACAACAATATTTCACATTTCCTTTACATTCTCTACAATGACGACATCTCACATTATCTAACGGCAGGTGTGTCCCGGGCCTCGGTCACCATGGCAACTGTAAAAGGGAGAGCCCCAATTTATAGATACCATGGTGCAGTAGTCATGTGCACCAGCCATGCTTAAAAGCATTAGGTATATCTTAACTCTTTTCCTCTGGCTGCAATTTTTTTTTTTTTTCAAGGGGTCTGCTGTTTTCTGCACTTGTGCAGTCATCTCGGGCAGAGCCGCCAAGTGCATCAATCGGCTGCAGTGTGGTTGACATCACATAAGTGCTGTGGACAGTAACCGACACACGAAGCAGCGGCGGAGACTCAGCCTGGGGAGGGTGAGTGAAGCGGCATTTATTAATTTTTAAACTAACTGCACTCTGATAGAGGTTTTCCAAAACCAAAAACCCCTTTTAGTCTTTCCATCTACTTTTAATATTACATTTCTGAGCAACGCACTCTGCTATTTCCATCAGTCCCATAGACAATGAGTGGAGCAGAGGCTGAGCATGCGCAGCTTATCTCCATGCAGAACAGGCCTAGTGATCGCTGGGCTTTCCCTCAGCAATCGGGTTAATCCCCTGTGCTGTGGCTAGGGAATAACATCTTGGGAATACCCCTATACATAAAGTAAAAAGGGTACTTTGGTTTTCAACCCCTTGTAGATTAGTGGATCTCCTTAGATCAGCCTGTACAGGTACTGGTAACCAGTGCACAACATCCACTGAAACCAGTAGCTATTTGTTGTCCAGTCCAGACTGGAAAATAAGGAATCACTTTACTGTTAGGGCAGTGAGAATCTGGAATTGCTTGCCTGAGGAGGTGGTGATGGCGAACTTAGTCGAGGGGTTCAAGAGAGGCCTGGATGTCTTCCTGGAGCAGAACAATATTGTATCATACAATTATTAGGTTCTGTAGAAGGACGTAGATCTGGGTATTTATTATGATGGAATATAGGCTGAACTGGATGGACAAATGTCTTTTTTCGGCCTTACTAACTATGTATCTATGTATGTTACTTGTGACCCATGTGTTTGCTGTAGGGTTAAAGGGACTCTCAATGAAGTGATAATGGTCGGCCATGTAAGGGAGGCATATGGCTCCATGTAGCCATCCTTGGCAATAGCACAAATCACCATTGCTCCAGTCATTGTACATGGGACTGCCGGAGATAACCAAGCACTGTACTTGGTTAGCTCCAGCAGTCCCATACACAGTGAGCATTGCGCCATTCCAATGGGGCATCTTTCCCAAGATCGATGCAGGTCCCATTGGTCAGATATCAGATATTCCCTATCCTGTAGATAGGCGTTCATTTGCAAATTAGGACCACCCCTTTAAATTTGAAAAGAGTCTGTCTTCTGGAAAAACCACATTAGTGTATTCTCGCCAAAAGTGGACAGCTCTTGGAAGAACTGGACCACAACACCCCACCAAACACTTGGCCGTCGGCGTTTTCTTGGGCCCCATGACTCAGGCTCATATTTAAGGAGCATGGTCATGCATGGACAGCTTTATGGGATCGTCTAGGATTAGAAAGAACACGTACATTTTCATCCAGGAACAGCGCGAGTCCAGTGCACAAGTTGCGTCGGTATTACACGTGGGCAGACGTAGCACCGTTCACGGCAGCGTCGGCTTGTAACATACTTTCAGAGTAAACTTTGTGTTTGTGAGGCTAGAATACAATTTGTGCTTATTGCCAGGAATTGCCAAGTGGCTCTTCTAACAACTTCGGGGGGTCTTTTCCCTCCACGGCAAGGTTTAACCTTGTCCGTCCCTGTGCAGGAGGAGGGTTGTGCCGGTATGAAGTTTACAGCGCCCTGCAAACAATGGGGCTGATCCCGCTAAGCTACGCGTGTTACATGCGAGAACAAAGGACTTCAGTTTGCTGTCTGTCTAGACACACGCATTAACTGCAATGCAAATGTATCAGCGGCAAATCAAAAATTCTAACAGTGTCCTGGTAGAGGAAAAACTGCAGCGTTCAGTGAGTGCAGGATGAGTGGATTAACTGTTTAGTGCTGCAGATAAAGATCGGCGAGGAGTCTACTAATAACACATCTACAATCCGGATGTCACATCTGTAAGGTCCATCACCCCTACAATAAAAGCAAGTCCTTGAGTCGTTCTTTTGGGTCAAGTTGTAAAGAAAAATCTCATGACACTTCAGGTTTTATCTCCCCGTTCACGGACCAGTCAGGAGTGGGCATAAGAGGCAGCTGCCTAAGGCGCCACAACTTATGTGAATGCAAAGTTATTGGGGCGGAGAGGCTGGAGACGTTCATAATTTGAGGAAAGACATCACTGGCAAACTAATAAGGGAGGCAGAATATTGTCAAGTTTTGTTATATTAGGTTATCATGGTTAAAGGAGCATTTACACAATAGGAAATTATCTCCTATCCATAAGGCAGTGATTGCAGGGGGGAGTCTGACTGCTGGGACCCCCAGCAATTCTGAGAATGTGGCTCTGCTCAGTCCTATTGTCAGCGGAGCGTAGGTGAGCACTCTCAACCTCTTCACTAGCATAGATTAGCACTCTTGGCCCCCGCTCTATCGATTGTGTACAGGACTGGCAGAGAACGCAGAGTACAGCGTGGAGCCGGTTTCCCCAGTAGTCCCATAGACAATGACTGGAGCACGAGCACCTTTCATTTATTACAGAATGGACTCTGCAGAGCCACGTTCTTGGGATGAGGCCCCAGCGGACAGTAGATTATCCCCCATCTTGTGGTTCGGGGGGTTAACGTAAATTGTGGGAATACTTCTAACATGGTGTATTAAAGGGGTAGGTACATCTTGGGAAACAGAAGAAACTACAGCAAAAAGACACTGGACACCAATTGGGGAGGGGGGGGGGATGTTCCTTCCCTACTAATCTTCTATTACATATATTGAGTTTCGATTGGCATCCACGCTGATCTTTACCGTTAGCAGTTGCATCTCGCCATTTTCAGCATGAAAGATGGAGGGAAAGGTGCAACTGGGACCTATTATCACAAATGATCATTACACAGAATCTGCCTCACAGTCCCAGAGGTGCTCGCTGATAATGAATCAGAATGCAGCGATAATGAACATGGAGGCAGAGGTCAGACACTTGCAAGGCACAGACCAGAAGGCGAGAAGATGAACCTCACATATACAATTCGCTGGTCCTAGTAGTTTGGGATTGTTAACATAGCAACGTAGAGGAGCCACTGCCTCCCCCCAAATGCAGAGGAGCCACTGCCTCCCCCCCAAACGCAGAGGAGCCACTGCCTCCCCCCAAACGCGGAGGAGCCACTGCCCCCCCCCAAAATGCAGAGGAGCCACTGCCTCCCCCCAAATGCGGAGGAGCCACTGCCCCCCAAAACGCAGAGGAGCCACTGCCTCCCCCCAAACGCAGAGGAGCCACTGCCCCCCCAAAACGCAGAGGAGCCACTGCTCCCCCAAACGCAGAGGAGCCACTCCCCCCAAAATGCAAAGGAGCCACTGCCTCCCCCCAAATGCGGAGGAGCCACTGCCTCTCCCAAATGCAGAGGATCCACTGCCCCCAAAACGCAGAGGAGCCACTGCCTTCCCCCAAATGCGGAGGAGCCACTGCCCCCCCAAACGCAGAGGAGCCACTGCCCCCCCAAACGCAGAGGAGCCACTCCCCCCAAAATGCAAAGGAGCCACTGCCTCCCCCCAAATGTGGAGGAGCCACTGCCCCCCCAAACACAGAGGAGCCACTGCCCCCAAAACGCAGAGGAGCCACTACCTCCCCCCCAAAATGCGGATGAGCCGATTCCCCGCCCCCAAACGCAGAGGAGCCACTGCTTCCCCCCCCCAAACACAGAAGCCACTGCCTCTTGCCCCATCCCAAGAGGAAAGAACCCACCACAAGCCCTGTCCAAAATGGAGCAATACGCCTCCTACACTAAGATATTGGATTTGTTTCCCTGCACCGAAGTAATGGGAACATGCCGTGCTTAACAATTAGAAATATTAAATTCCAGAGAAGTGCCATAATCCCCTCTCCTCACAGACTATTAAATTATATTTACTTATTTAAATGAGACTAACTTTCTGTAAATTTGGCTAGAAGAACCCTTAAAGGGAATCTGTCAAGGTTGTTGCTATGTAATCTGAGAGCAGCATGATGTAGGAGCAGAGACCCAGATTCCAGGAATGTGTCACTTGCTCAGCAATTTTATGTAGTTTCAATATAATCAGGTGTTTTATGAGTAGGAGATTATCACTGCAGGACTACATGTCATGTGCCAGGAAGTCCATCTAATCTGTGTAACCCCGCCCCCAGAACTGATTGGCAGCTTCTGGTGTATTGTCAGCAAACTGCCAATCAGTGGTGTGGGCGGGGTTATACACAGCTCAACATTCCGAGCTCTGCTGCATCTACAGCAGAGAAACCAGAGATTCTATCAAATCTGTACCAAGCAGCTCAGGGAGTGATACATCACTGAAATCAGCGTCTCTTGTTATACATCATGCTCCGTAAAGGTTACATAGCAAAAACCCAGCTGAGAGATTCCCTTTAACCCCTTAATCCCATATGACGTACTATCCCGTCCAGGTGACCTGGGACTTAATTCCCATGGACGGGATAGTACGTCATATGCGATCGGCCGCGCTCACGGGGGGAGCGCGGCCGATCGCGGCCGGGTGTCAGCTGCCTATCGCAGCTGACATCCGGCACTATGTGCCAGGAGCGGTCACGGACCGCTCCCGGCACATTAACCCCCGGCACACCGCGATCAAAGATGATCGCGATGTGCCGGCGGTGCAGGGAAGCATCGCGCAGGGAGGGGGCTCCCTGCGGGCTTCCCTGAGACGATCGGTACACGGTGATGTGCTCACCGTGTACCGAGCGTCTTCTCCCTGCAGTCCCCGGATCCAAAATGGCCGCCGGGCTGCATCCGGGTCCTGCAGGGAGCACTTCCGGGTCAGGATCAGGCTGCAGCTGCAGCTCTAATCCTGCCCGGCTGTATGTCAGATCACCGATCTGATAGAGTGCTGTGCACACTGTCAGATCGGTGATCTGTGATGTCCCCCCCTGGGACAAAGTGAAAAAGTAAAAAAAAAAATTTCCACACTTGTAAAAAAAAAAATAAAAAAAAAATTCCTAAATAAAGCAGAAAAAAAAAAAATATTATTCCCATAAATACATTTCTTTACATAAAAAAAAAACAAAAAAACAATAAAAGTACACATATTTAGTATCGCCGCGTCCGTAACGACCCGACCTATAAAACTGGCCCACTAGTTAACCCCTTCAGTGAACACCGTAAGAAAAAAAAAAAAAAAACGAGCCAAAAAACAACGCTTTATTATCATAACGCTGAACAAAGAGTGGAATAACACGCGATCAAAAAGACGGATATAAATAACCATGTTACCTCTGAAAACGTCATCTTGTCCCGCAAAAAACGAGCCGCCATATAGCATCATAACCAAAAAAATAAAAAAGTTATAGTCCTCTGAATAAAGCGATGCCAAAATAATTATTTTTTCTATAAAATAGCTTTTATCGTATAAAAGCGCCAAAACATAAAAAAAATGATATAAATGAGGTGTCGCTGTAATCGTACTGACCCGAAGAATAAAACTGCTTCATCAATTTTACCAAACGCGGAACGGTATAAACGCCTCCCCCAAAAGAAATTCATGAATAGCTGGTTTTTGGTCATTCTGCCTCACAAAAAAATCGGAATAAAAAGCGATCAAAAACTGTCACGTGTCCGAAAATGTAACCGATAAAAACGTCAACTCGTCCCGCAAAAAACAAGACCTCACATGACTCTGTGGACCAAAATATGGAAAAATTATAGGTCTCAAAATGTGGAGACGCAAAAACTTTTTTGCTATAAAAAGCGTCTTTTAGTGTGTGACGGCTGCCAATCATAAAAATCCGCTAAAAAACTCGCTATAAAAGTAAATCAAACCCCCCTTCATCACCCCCTTAGTTAGGCTAGGTTCACATTGCGTTAATGGGTTAACGCTAACGGACAGCGTTGCACGGCGAAAATGTCACAATTAACGCCGTGCAACGGGTCCGTTAGCACAACCATTGACAGCAATGTGATTTTCAGGTGTAGCGCATCGCTAGAGCGTGCCATTTTCGGCTCGCGCTAGCAAGGTGCCATTCTTTTGTGGCGCGCCTCAGACGCTGCTTGCAGCGTCCGCGGCGCGCCCGAGGTCCGATCCCCGATCTTCCAGAGCGGGGACGTTAACGCGACCACTAAACACGACACCTAAAAAGACATTGTGTTAGCGCAATCCGCTAGTGCTAAACGGATTTCCCTAACGCAATGTGAACCTAGCCTTAGGGAAAAATAATAAAATTAAAAAAAATGTATTTATTTCCATTTTCCGGTTAGGGTTAGGGTTAGGGCTAGGGTTGGGGCTAGGGTTAGGGTTTGGATTACATTTACGGTTGGGATTAGGGTTGGGATTAGAATTAGGGGTGTGTCTGGGTTAGGTGTGTGGTTAGGGTTACAGTTGGGATTAGGGTTAGTGGTGCGTTTGGATTAGGGTTTCATTTATAATTGGGGGGTTTCCACTGTTTAGACACATCAGGGGCTCTCCAAACGCGACATGGCGTCCGATCTCAATTCCAGCCAATTCTGCATTGAAAAAGTAAAACAGTGCTCCTTCACTTCCGAGCTCTCCCGTGCGCCCAAACAGGGGTTTACCCCAACATATGGGGTATCAGCGTACTCGAGACAAATTGGACAACAACTTTTTGGGTCCAAGTTCTCTTGTTATCCTTGGGAAAATAAAAATTTGGGGGGCTAAAAATCATTTTTGTGGGAAAAAAAAGGATTTTTATTTTCACGGCTCTGCGTTGTAAACTGTAGTGAAACACTTGGGGGTTCAAAGTTTTCACAACACATCTAGATAAGTTCCATGGGAGGTCTAGTTTCCAATATGGGGTCACTTGTGGGTGGTTTCTACTGTTTGGGTACATCAGGGGCTCTGCAAATGCAACGTGACGCCTGCAGACCAATCCATCTAAGTCTGCATTCCAAATGGCGCTCCTTCCCTTCCGAGCTCTGCCATGAGCCCAAACAGTGGTTCCCCCCCACATATGGGGTATCAGCGTACTCAGGACAAATTGAACAACAACTTTTGGGGTCCAATTTATTCTGTTACCCTTGTAAAAATACAAAGCTGGGGGCTAAAAAATCATTTTTGTGAAAAAAAAAAGAATTTTTATTTTCACGGGTCTGCGTTATAAACTGTAGTGAAACACTTAGGGGTTCAAAGTTCTCACAACACATCTAGATAAGTTCCATGGGAGGTCTAGTTTCTAATATGGGGTCACTTGTGGGGGGTTTGTACTGTTTGGGTACATCAGGGGCTCTGCAAATGCAACGTGACTCCTGCAGACCAATCCATCTAAGTCTGCATTCCAAATGGCGCTCCTTCCCTTCCGAGCTCTGCCATGCGCCCAAACAGTGGTTCCCCCCCACATATGGGGTATCAGCGTACTCAGGACAAATTGGACAACAACTTTTGGGGTCCAATTTATTATGTTACCCTTGTGAAAATACAAAACTGGGGGCTAAAAAATTTTTGCGAAAAAAAAATAAATTTATTTTAACGGCTCTGCGTTATAAACTGTAGTGAAACACTTGGGGGTTCAAAGCTCTCAAAACACATCTAGATAAGTTCCTTAGAGGGTCTAGTTTCCAAAATGGTGTCACTTGTGGGGGTTTTTAATGTTTAGGCACATCAGGGGCTCTCCAAACCAACATGGCGTCCCATCTTAATTCCAGTCAATTTTGCATTGAAAAGTCAAATGGCGCTCCTTCCCTTCCGAGCTCTGCTATGCACCCAAAAAGTGGTTTACCCCCACATATGGGGTATCGTCGCACTCAGGACAAATTGCACAACAACTTTTGTGGTCTAATTTCTTCTCTTACCCTTGGGAAAATAAAAAATTGGGGGCGAAAAGATCATTTTTGTGAAAAAATAAGATTTTTTATTTTTACGGCTCTGCATTATAAACTTCTGTGAAGCACTTGTTGGGTCAAAGTGCTCACCACACATCTAGATAAGTTCCTTAAGGGGTCTACTTTTCAAAATGGTGTCACTTGTGAGGGGTTCCAATGTTTAGGCACATCAGGGGCTCTCCAAACGCAACATGGCGTCCCATCTCAATTCCAGTCAATTTTGCATTGAAAAGTCAAATGGCGCTCCTTTCCTTCCGAGCTCTGCCATGCGCCCAAACAGTGGTTTACCCCCACATATGGGGTATCGTCGCACTCAGGACAAATTGCACAACAACTTTTGTGGTCTAATTTCTTCTCTTACCCTTGGGAAAATAAAAAATTGGTGGCGAAAAGATTATTTTTGTGAAAAAATATGATTTTTTATTTTTACGGCTCTGCATTATAAACTTCTGTGAAGCACTTGTTGGGTCAAAGTGCTCACCACACCTCTAGATAAGTTCCTTAAGGGGTCTACTTTCCAAAATGGTGTCACTTGTGGGGATTTCAATGTTTAGGCACATCAGGGGCTCTCCAAACGCAACATGGCATCCCATCTCAATTCCAGTCAATTTTGCATTGAAAAGTAAAATGGCGCTCCTTCCCTTCCGAGCTCTGCCATACGCCCAAACAATGGTTTACACCCATATACGGGGTATCAGCGTACTCAGGACAAATTGGCCAACAATTTTTGAGGTTCAATTTCTTCTCTTACTCTTGGGAAAATAAAAAATTGGGGGCGAAAAGATCATTTTTGTGAAAAAATATGATTTTTTATTTTTACGGCTCTGCATTATAAACTTCTGTGAAGCAATTGGTGGGTCAAAGTGGTCACCACACATCTAGATAAGTTCCTTAGGGTGTCTACTTTCCAAAATGGTGTCACTTGTGGGGGGTTTCAATGTTTAGGCACATCAGTGGCTCTCCAAACGCAACATGGTGTCCCATCTCAATTCCTGTCAATTTTGCATTTAAAAGTCAAATGGCGCTCCTTCCCTTCCGAGCTCTGCCATGCGCCCAAACAGTGGTTTACCCCCACATATGGGGTATCAGCGTACTCAGTACAGATTGTACAACAATGTTTGGCATCCATTTTATCCTGTTACCCTTGGTAAAATAAAACAAATTGGAGCTGAAATAAATTTTGTGTGAAAAAAAGTTAAATATTCATTTTTATTTAAACATTCCAAAAATTCCTGTGAAACCCCTGAAGGGTTAATAAACTTCTTGAATGTGGTTTTGAGCACCTTGAGGGGTGCAGTTTTTAGAATGGTGTCACACTTGGGTATTTTCTATCATATAGACCCCTCAAAATGACATCAAATGAGATGTGGTCCCTAAAAAAAAATGGTGTTGTAAAAATGAGAAATTGCTGGTCAACTTTGAACCCTTATAACTCCCTAACAAAAAAAAATTTTGGTTCCAAAATTGTGCTGATGTAAAGGAGACATGTGGGAAATGTTACTTATTAAGTATTTTGCGTGACATATCTCTGTGATTTAAGGGCATAAAAATTTAAAGTTGGAAAATTGCGAAATTTTCAAAATTTTCGCCAAATTTCCGTTTTTTTCACAAATAAACGCAAGTTATATCGAATAAATGTTACTACTAAAATGAAGTACAATATGTCACGAGAAAACAATGTCAGAATCGCCAAGATCCGTTGAAGCGTTCCAGAGTTATAACCTCATAAAAGGACAGTGGTCAGAATTGTAAAAATTGGCCCGGTCATTAACGTGCAAACCACCCTCGGGGCTTAAGGGGTTAAGAAATTAACTTTAGTTTTCCCTTTTCTAAGACCCGTCACAAGTATTTGCCCTTCATCCTTCTGTTAAGGTTATGTGCATGCCAAGTTTCTGTGAGGAGTTTTTGGAACAGTGCTTATATGCGCACGCAGTCTTTTTCCTTTTTTATTTTTGTTTTTAGAATAGACTGAGCAGAACCTCCAAGTTGTTGAGGAGGATTTTAAGCGTTTTCTCTTAGTTTCCGCTCAGTTTAACAAAACCTACTAGAAAAACTCTAAAAATCCTCCTCCAAATCATGGAGTTTCCTCTCAGAAAACTCAGCCAAAATCAGACTGCGCTGCGTGGGCACATAGTGCCTAAGGCCTGTAGGCTGCTTTCTCCCACTTCAAATTAAAGGAACCATCTTCATTAAATACAGCCTGCCCTTTAGTGTACACAGCTCCTATGTAAACCTATATGTAAAACAAAAAAAAAGTCTACCACGAGACCTACCATTTGTAGAGTAACAAAAAGAGTGGAGTAACCACTGTATAATCAGACTACACTGTTTGTAGTCTGTCACCATGGAAACAAGTTACAGCATAAGAGCCGCAGACACAAAACAGAAGGAGATTTTACAACAGGATTAGCAACACATTTGGAAATAAAAAATTGTTGTAACAGTTTAAAGGTTCTATATGATATGGGCCAAGCTGGAAGTTTTTTTTGTTTGTTTGTTTTTTAACAACCCTTAGCCAAGAATAGAGCCCCATCCTCTGATGGATATCTTTGACAGTCCCGTAAATAATAAATGGAGTAGAGCCCTCAGTTTAGACAAGTTCTGCAGAGCTCCATTCTTGGGGTTGGTGGGGATCGTCGCACAACGAGACCTACCTTCTCTGATCAGCATCACAGTCACTATCCGGAAATTTACTGCTGATCAGTCGCAGCAGCAAGATTCAGGAGACGTGGACTATGGTAAAGCTTCGTCAGAACATTTTGGGTAATAAATTGGAGAACGAGGGACTGTCTCTTGATTTTATTTCTGTCTTATGTCTTTCCGGTATCCTTTTCTGGACTACTTCAGATTTGTTGGACCTGCATGGAATGTTTTGTTTTCTTCAATAAATGAGTGAACGGAGTGATAGATTAGGGGAGTCTTTATTCACGTAAATTGTTTTTTTTTTCTGTGTTTTGATTACTAGGTTAGTAATTGGGGTGTCCGATAGACACCTCTCCATTACTTAACCCCAGGGTTTGATGTTAGCTTTGATTTTGGACAAATCACAGTTCTCATCAACCAAAACTACCATTACCCCAATTGCTACCGCATTAGGACAATCTTGAAGAGCCAGGCAAAGCGCCAGATTAGGTCATCTAGTGTGATGCGCCAATTCTGGGGCTGTGGGCTTCTATTTGTAAGGCTGAGACGGACCAAATAACCATAGATTTTCCCAGCCTGATTATTTCAGCTGTCTGCTTTACCTCTGCAGGTTATCAAAAATATAGGGGAGCCCACATCATTTTTTTTTATTAGGTTAATACATGTACAGTACACTACACACAAAAACACTTATTTATATCTAATGTATATCTTTCCATCTACCCCATATCTATCTCTTTGCACATCCAATCTAAAATAGAAGAGACAAAAACGCAAGCATTAAAAATGCATACAAAAAGTTGAGTGAGCTAAGGTGCGAGATTAATGCAGACATTCAGCTGCGTGAAAGCCAGAACAAACACTGATTGTGGGAACACCCTAATATGATTTGCACAAACTTTCAGACTTTAGTCTGACAAATTATTAGTTTCACCCCTTAAGGACTGCCGATACACATTAAAACGACAGCCGCTAAGGTACTCCCTACATTTTGCGATCACCGTTCATCAGTGAATAACTGCAGTGTAATGGGGTCTACCAAGCTGGGGTACCTCTTTCAGTACCTCCCCGTGTTTCAGGAGGTCCACTCTGCTCTTGCTGGATTCAGAATGAAGGACGCTGGCTGGAATTCCTTGATTACGTGAGAGCATATAAAAGCTGAATGCTACTCCACATATTCCCGGCCTAAAAGAACACACTTTATTATCAGCACACAGAATATATAACATAGATACACAGGGCAGGCCAATAGAAAAAGCAGACCAGACATACATTACAATAGCCGCAGGGGGCCGGAGCCTGCTGATATTTACTGTGGGAATTACAAAGGTGGGGGGGGGGGGGACAAAATGGGGAATATCGTGTCCCCTCTGCCCAGGGGCGCAGCCTGTGGACTGATGCATTTCACATGGAACCTATTATACATAATATATACTGCATAACATATTCTTGGTGTTGGGGGTTCTGTAACACGGCTCCCCTTTTCAGCGGCGCGATCGGCATACACAGTCTGATCCTTAACGGATCGGTTTGGGGATAACCGAAGTTTATGGGGTTGGTACAAGTTCCGTTTGACGACTTAGTCCATCGGCATTACCGTTTTGTTTGCCGGGTCTGTAGTGGATGGTGAAGTCCAGAGGTTGTAGGGCTAAACTCCACCGCAGTAATCTGGCGTTGTCTCCGGAGACCCGATTAAGCCAGACTAGGGGATTATGGTCCGTTAGGAGGGAAAACTGTCGTCCATACAAATATGGTTGTAACTTTTTGAGTGCCCATACTATTGCCAGGCACTCCTTCTCGATGGCCGCATAGCTCACTTCACGGGGCAGTAGTTTCCGACTCAGGTAAGCTACCGGGTGTTCTTGGCCGTCCGGCCCGACTTGGCTTAGTACTGCCCCCAATCCAAACATAGAAGCGTCTGTGTGAACAAGGAAACATTTAGTTGGATCGGGTGCGGCCAATACAGGGGTATTGGTGAGGGCGTCCTTTAGCTGGCCGAAGGCTTCCTCACACTCTGGAGTCCAGGTTACCTGGCGGGGTTGTTTCTTACAGGTCAGATCAGTGAGGGGCTTGGCCACGCTGCTGTAATTGGGAACGAATTTCCTATAATACCCCGCTGTCCCTAGAAACGCCATGACCTGGGTTTTAGTGCGTGGGGTGGGCCATTTGTCTATGGCCTCAATCTTGGCTGGTTCTGGTCTCTGTTTCCCACTTCCCACCCAATGCCCTAAATACTGAACCTCTGCTTTGCCCACGTGACACTTGTTTGGGTTCAGGGTGATTTCGGCCTTGTGGATCCTGTCCAATACTGTCTCTAGGTGATTTAGATGCTCTTCCCATGTCACGCTGTAGATGGCGATGTCATCCAGGTAGGCACACGCATAGTCCTGGAGACCATCGAGAAGCCGGTCAACCAGCCTCTGGAAGGTCGCCGGAGCAGTCTTCATCCCGAATGGCATAACTGGAAAAAGCCAAACGGGGTGACAAACGCCGACTTGAGAATAGCATCAGGACTAAGGGTAATCTGCCAGTAGCCTTTGCATAGATCGATGGTGGTCAAATACTTTGCCCCTGCCAGCCGGTCTAACAAGTCATCCACACGCAGCATGGGATACGCATCCGTCACTGTTTTCTCATTGAGCTTACGATAGTCTACACAAAACCATGTAGTCCCATCCTTCTTGGGCACTAACACTACGGGGGATGCCCAGGGACTATCTGACTCTTCAATGACCCCTAAACGCAACATCTCGTATCTCTTGTCGCATCCCTTCTCGTACAGACTCAGGGACGCGGAAGGGGGGTTGTCGCAGGGGGGTCTGATCCTGGGTCTCAACCTTGTGTTGTGTCAGGTGAGTGTACCCGGGTTTCCCCGAAAACATCCTCTGTCGCTGCCTCAACAACTCCTCCGCCTGCTGTCTCTCCATGCAATATATAACAGTGGCCACGCAGTATATAACACAGCCACGTACTATATAACACAGCCCACGCAGTATATAATACAGCCACGTACTATATAACACAGCCCACGCAGTATATAGCAGTCACGCAGTATATAACACAGGCGACGTAGTATATAACACAGGCCACGCACTATATAACACTGGCCACGTAATATATAGCACAGCCCACGCAGTATATAGCAGCCACGTAGTATATAACACAGCCCACAGTATATAGCAGCCATGTAGTATATAACACTGCCCACGCAGTATATAACAGTGGTTACGGAGTGTGTTACCCGCGGCATAACGCGGTCCGTTACCGCCGGCATTAACCCTGTGTGAGCGGTGATCAGAGGGGAGTATGCGGGCACTGGGCACTGACTGCGGGGAATAAGGAGCGGCCATTTTCTTCCGGACTGTGCCCGTCACTGATTGGTCGTGGCTGTTTTGCCGCGACCAATCAGTGACTTGGATTTCCATGACAGACAGAGGCCGCGACCAATGAATATCCGTGACAGAAAGGACAGACGGAATTGACCCTTAGGCAATTATATAGTAGATAAAGTTACAGTGGTCAGAATTGTACAATTCGGTCTGGTGAGGAAGGTCAAAATTGTTTTTGTCATTTAGGGGTTCAAGTAGGTGAAATGCATATATATATATAATAAATTATTTCAACTGTGATTTGCTCATCAGGAACAGGTACTTGCCAAATCCTCAAATTTCTCCATTTAGATTTTTTTGGGAGTGTTTTTGCATTCATAGATAGAAAAAGTAATGTCCCCCCCTTTTACACCTCACCTTTAAAAATATATACTGTCTGAATAGTGCAATTATAAATATCTGCACTAGATTACTATCTTTTTTTTTTATTTCCGCCCGTCCTTTCTTTGCTCTTTTTGGCTTAATCTGAATATATTTGCACAAGCCGACAGCAATATTAGCTCCGAAATACATTTCTGAAACCGTTCATTATATTAGGATGTGCATTGTTCTCTATTGGAATATTAATGGCTACATTTGCTTGAAATGCTAAGGGAATATTCATTAAAAAAAAAAAAAAGCCATAAGCCTACGTGCCAGGGATGTCATCTACGAGCCGAGAGAGCATCCTGTATAGAGCACAATGGATGCCATCAGACCTCGGGACTGGGGCTGGAATAGAGCTTCGTATTTTTATCCTAGATAGTTTGTGTGCGAGCCAAAACCAATTGTATATCTCCGCGCCATCCCGCCTGATTATAAGCAAGTAACGCTACAGTCGCCATATGTTAAATTCGCAGCCACATCAGGTTGTCGCAGAAATCACTTCTCACTAACACTTAACGGGCTGATTTACTGAAAATTGGTCCTTCTGTGCTGCTCCGATAAAAGTATTTACATTGCTGGGGGAAAAAAAAGATCTAGATGGATTCGGAAGCAACATGGCTTCAGGTATAGATTGAAGGGCGACATATTAAAAAAATAGTCAATGATCTGAACTGGGGTCATGGAGACGTCCATGGATCTCAGTCTGATCAATGACCGAGAGCAGTGAATGACTGCTTCATGTATTTCTGCGATTCTGGTCTTCGGACCAGTGAATGATTGCTTCATGTATTTCTACGATTCTGGTCTTCGGACCAGTGAATGATTGCTTCATGTATTTCTACGATTCTGGTCTTCGGACCAGTGAATGACTGCTTCATGTATTTCTACGATTCTGGTCTTCGGACCAGTGAATGATTGCTTCATGTATTTCTACGATTCTGGTCTTCGGACCAGTGAATGACTGCTTCATGTATTTCTATGATTCTGGTCTTCGGACCAGTGAATGATTGCTTTATGTATTTCTATGATTCTGGTCTTCGGACCAGTGAATGACTGCTTCATGTATTTCTATGATTCTGGTCTTCGGACCAGTGAATGACTGCTTCATGTATTTCTACGATTCTGGCCTTCGGACCAGTGAATGACTGCTTCATGTTTTTCTATGAGGGTGTCACACTCAGGTCAGGAGACCTACGGCCACATGTCCGGGGTTGGACCGTGATCCATGGATGTGTGTATGTGTGTACTTTCTAGATCACTGATCTATACATGCAAGCCACACGATATAGACGTGGTCACCAGTAGTTATTCGGTCCACCCTGGATAGCACAAGATGGAGCATGTTCATTACATTAGCCGAGAGGAGACACAGAGATGATATACAGAAGAGACATGAGTACAGCAGCGCTCATTACTTGGGTTATCGGGTGTCCACTAATTGGCACAAAGTCCAAACTATGATGCTCTGGTGTTTTCCACTGTCAGCACCAAAAATGCTCTAGCCAGGACCAGTATGTTTGCCTTCTCAATGACATTGATAGAAGAGTCAAGGGCACAAGTTCATGGAGACCTCCAGATTTTAAGCTGGAGAAGCCGGAGTGATATACCAACTTGGGCACCTCTTTGTCTCAACCTACCCTTAAGTTGATGCCCAATCAAATCTTCGGTCCGTATGGAAATCAAACAGCACACACAATGTTAGCCTAGCCCAATTTATGGACTACTTTAGCTCAAGAAAAAAGGCAGGAAAATCCTGCACTAAGATCTGTACATGGAGCCAATCACGGCCACAATTACTCACCCTAGTTTTACAATGGCTGTCTAAACATAGCCTTAGTAGGGTGATGCCCAATCTTAAGGCATGTGTACACAGCATCTTTTTGTGATCAGAAACTCCCAAGATTTTAAAAGGAGGATTTGGAGAATTTCTGATCAAAAAACCCAAGTGCACAAATAAAATGTAATTAGGATTCTCATCATAGAAATGTTGTGTTTCCTTCAATAGCTTCTAAACCCAAAGGGATAATATCAGACCTGCATCCAGTGTAGCCATACCATTGCATCAGCATAGTACATCATCGTGCTGCGTCCATTTCAGTGGAGCCAATCGGAGGGAGTTCTGTAACTAGAACCTCTACGGTTGACTTCACCTTTCTCCTGCACTGGCCACTGCAGGAGAAATGTAGTATTGCATGTTGAATGGGCAAGCATGTACTATGTGGCCACTCCACACGCGTATGCGCTGTTCTTTGCAGTGTCTCTCCACTCTGGCTGTTAAAACTAGGTTCTAAGATGAGAATTTACTTGTCTGATGTTCATATGACTTGTTAGGGGCCATCACCCTATTTAAGGGAACCTCTGCTTGGAATTAATTCCTGTAAGATCCCGCAGAGAGTTGGGATATATGGAGAGGGTTCGCCCTTTGTGGGACAACTCCAACTTCTTACAGGCTAAATATTGCAGTTGGTAAGAATTAAGAATGCAAGACTCGGTCCATCGGTGCTGTCAGTAATCTGTGGTGTGGCCTCTGGACAGGAGCTTTGAGGACCACCGATTTGATTAGTCGGTCATCATTGCGGCGTAGGTCGCTTGTAATATTGTGCCTGGCCTGCTTGTTAAAGAAGAGCCATCAGGTAAGAGGAGGTTCTCATGGCTCCCGTCCAGCGGCCACAGGGTCCTGCAAAATTAATAGCACTACTGAATATACTTGTATTTTCGCCTTTGACATTGATGGAATATACCTTTAAAGGGCACAAAGAACCCCCCAATACCAATCATGTAATACGTGGCCATTCTACATTTGTGTGCACTGTTCTTTGCAGTAGTTTCCACAATGGTCCCATAATGAGAATCCAGTGGTAACGTAACCAAAACTGGGGCTACAGACAGGCTTCACCCTAGCAGGACAACCCTTAACATTTCTTACTCCAAATGTACTTAAAGGGGTATCCTTACCAGTCACTTCAGGCATAACCTCCAATCCCCATCGGGTTAATTCTGTGAAGAGTTTAGGGCATAAATAAAAAGACCCCTAGACGCTAAACTGATCCAGCGCACCTGCGTCTCCCTAAAGATAGATAGAGAACGGCAAATACCCCGTCCTATCCGTATTTACATATCCCATTATATATCGCTTCTAATTCTCCCTCCCTCGTTTGGCACATCAGAGAATATTTAAATTGCATGAATATTTAGCAGCGCCCTGTAATGTTAATGGGAACCTCTTAAAATGTTAGAAGAAATTGCAGCACTGAGATTCACAGCCTGTCCTTATATTTCCCATTTCATTTCCTTGGGGGCATTTGAGCAGCTTCATAATATTCCACCACTGGTGACAAATAGTCCCTCGTAAAGTTTTATAACATTTTCTCTGGTAATCAAAGTAGAAAGCATGATGTTAAACACTGCATTATTTTTCCGTCTTATTGCTATCTCACCGCTGGAGCGTCTTCGTCGGTACAGTTCATAACGTTCCCGAATTGTATTGATCCCTCTAATTGTACAGATCGCGGTGACGGTGCAGAATTAGACACAGGAGATTAAATATTTAGGAGCCCACATGGAAGGTGTAAATGGGGGGGTTTAACCTTCGCCTGGGCGTCAGCAAATACCATTCACCTGTCACCAGTTATAGAAAGGCCATCAATACCCAGGACAACAAAATAGGACCTTTAGTTTTGAGTATTTGTTTCATTTCCTAGTGGGTTTTTTTTTTTTTGGGGGGGGGGGGACTTTGAGTGGAAGTATAGGAGATAAATAGCCCCCCAAAAAAAACTCACAAAAAGACCACAAAAACATACCAGCCACCTGCAGATGTTTGAGCTCAAGACCCCAGCTGCAAGAGGACAAGATCGCCACCAGGAGGCCCCATTGATCGTCAGCACAGCTGCAGCCAATGATTACTGACGATAATTGTATTTCAGGATTGAATGCTGTGCACACATGGATTTTACTGCAGCAAACAGAGCCCCTAGGGGTAAAAATTACAGACCTATAGGCACTGCTTGTACCTTTATAGGGCACGGCTTTTTTGCGAAAGGTCACGTAATGACACGCGGAACAATTTTGTTCTTTGTAAGAGGCACATAAAAGGGTACCGTAATTTTGTTCTTTGTAAGAGGCACATAAAAGGGTACGGTAGGGTGCCGCAGGTACTAAGTTTTAACTCGGCAAATTAAATAAAAACAAAAATTTTGGCAGGATCTAATAAACATGTCTGTAAGGACAGCATTATTGTAACCCCCGGGATCAAGTAATGGGAATGAGAGGATCTGGAAAGGTTTTCTGCGGATACTTATCCCTTGACCACCACCTCTGTGGTAGTAGTTATGCACCCTCAATGGATCAGCGCATGCATGTTAATGGGGAGGTAACCACCTGAAGGACCCTAGACTACAGTCCTCCAAACCTCCTCCTGCCTGAGAATATCCATAGCACCTCTCCTGATCAGTATCCGTAGCCTGACTTCATGACACAATGATGGAGGATGTTTGCAGTCAGTGGCGTAACTAGAGTATGATGGGCCATGGTACAAAGTGTGGACCAGGACCCCCACCTGCATAGTGTTAAGATGTGTTGGCCCTGGTATCATTCTAGATCATATAAAGATTTATGTGTTCGCCCATCCACATAGTGATGTCCCCCATCCTGGTGATTTCCTTTAATAATATCCCCCATCTCGGGCCCCTTCCTGATCTAATGTTCCTCTTCCCAAGATCTTCCTGTAATAATGTCAATTATCCTGGGCCCCTTCCTGGTATAATGTCCCCCTTCCTGAGACCTTCCTATAATAATATCAATGATCTCAGGCCTCTTCTTGGTATAAAGTCCCCATCGTGAGACTTTTCCAGTAGTTTTGCCAATCTTTTTGCTCAGCTCTAGCAGATACTCTGTCTTATGATCTCCTTTCAAGTAGATCACGTCACCTGATATCTAGACCTACTAAATTTGCATTAATTACCATATGCAAAATTTCCCAAATCACAATATGCAAAGCTCGCTTGCATGTTCCTATCACGAAGAAGTCAAGCGAATATAAAACAGAGACAGCTTTATGTTAGATGGTGCTCTACGTACTACACATACAAGAAGTGGACATATACTGAACTTAAAAGCATGCTCCACACAGTATGGTCATCATTTTCTTAAAATGTCCAGGAACAAGTGGAGCTCACACGGGGTAATAGAAAAATCAGAAAATCTTCTGGTTACTGCCAAGTCATCGGCTTTGTCATTAGAATGGACACTTCAGGGGGGCGGATTATTGGGTGGAGAGCGCATTGCTTGGAAAGTTTACATATACTGTATGAGTATAGTGTCCAAATATCAGTATCATTGTGACATTGATCAGATAACACTTCCATACAGTTTCCTAAATAACTGCATAAACAGCGACCAAACAACACTATAAATAAGGTAATTGAGTAACAACGCTGTTGCAGATTTTAGCTTTCAGCAGAATCATTTGGTACTCAGACATTGTGTGAGAATAAACTGTTTTCCTTGGGATTTGCATGAACCATTATCTTCATATACGGTATGTAGAAAAAGACATGATTGCAAATCCAAAACTCATACATTGATCTATAGCGGCTAAGCAAAACATGTACAAAACTGAACGTGAGCGCACCAGCAGGGTGGAGCAACCCATGGGCCCAACAGCACCCATGCTGCAAAGTAAAGCCCTGACGCCTCCAGGTCACACCACCCCAAAAGCACAGCAGCAATAATGTGTGGGTGCTGTGGGGTGTGTTGCAGTGTGGGTGCTGTGGGGTGTCTTGCAGTGTGGGTGCTGAGGGGTGCCTTGCAGTGTGGGTGCTTTGGGGTGCCTTGCAGTGTGGGTGCTTTGGGGTGCCTTGCAGTGTGGGTGCTGTGGGGTGCCTTGCAGTGTGGGTGCTGTGGGGTGTCTTGCAGTGTTGGTGTTGTGGAGTGCCTTGCAGTGTGGGTGCTGTGGGGTGCCTTGCAGTGTGGGTGCTGTGGGGTGTCTTGCAGTGTGGGTGCTGAGGGGTGCCTTGCAGTGTGGGTGCTGTGGGGTGCCTTGCAGTGTGGGTGCTGTGGCGTGTCTTGCAGTGTGAGTGCTGAGGGGTGCCTTGCAGTGTGGGTGCTGTGGGGTGCCTTGCAGTGTGGGTGCTGTGGCGTGTCTTGCAGTGTGGGTGCTGAGGGGTGCTTTGCAGTGTGGGTGCTGAGGGGTGCCTTGCAGTGTGGGTGCTGTGGGGTGCCTTGCAGTGTGGGTGCTGTGGGGTGCCTTGCAGTGTGGGTGCTGTGGAGTGCCTTGCAGTGTGGGTGCTGTGGAGTGCCTTGCAGTGTGGGTGCTGTGGGGTGCCTTGCAGTGTGGGTGCTGTGGGGTGCCTTGCAGTGTGGGTGCTGTGGGGTGCCTTGCAGTGTGGGTGCTGTGGGGTGCCTTGCAGTGTGGGTGCTGTGGGGTGCCTTGCAGTGTGGGTGCTGTGGGGTGCCTTGCAGTGTGGGTGCTGTGGGGTGTCTCGCACTGTGGGTGATGTGGGGTGCCTTGCAGTGTGGGTGCTGTGGGGTGCCTTGCAGTGTGGGTGCTGTGGGGTGCCTTGCAGTGTGGGTGCTGTGGGGTGCCTTGCAGTGTGGGTGCTGTGGGGTGTCTTGCAGTGTGAGTGCTGTGGGTTGCCTTGCAGTGTGGGTGCTGTGGGGTGCCTTGCAGTGTGGGTGCTGTGGGGTGCCTTGCAGTGTGGGTGCTGTGGGGTGTCTCGCACTGTGGGTGCTGTGGAGTGTCTCGCTTACTTCCACTGTTTATGCGGTATCACATCAGTGCTGGTCACTGCAGCAAAGCTCTTGTTCAATTCTCTCAGTCTCTCCAACATAAGTCTGCAGCTGTTGTACACTAGTCCAAACCAATTCTATACATTAGTATTACAACGGTGGTGCTCCCAAACCTCAGGTGCCAGACTATAAGGAGAGCACACAGGTCAGCCCAGTGTACAAATGTTAACTACCTGTATATTACAGCTTCGCTATGTTATAACTATATAATATAAACGGGGGGGGGAGGAACAACAATGGAGATTCCCAGGACTTCCAATGAAAATGATGATTAACTCTTTAAGTGGCAGATGGCTCTTCCCCGCTATAGGGTTTTTCAATGCAACACCCCGGCAGCAAATGATCTTTGCACGAGCAGATGTCTTATTTTCCAAAGCAACAAACACCATCTTGATTCCTATTATTGCACCAGATGGATGTGAGCTAGGAGCAAACAAAAAAAAAAAGCGTGGCTCCGATTTCATGGCATACAGCACTTTGTGCGACTCTGTATCAGTGACCTGACACACTGCAGTGTCAGAAATTCCAATGTCTGTTTTAAGACCTTCAGCTTCTGTTCCTAAACACCAGTCTCAAGATGCGGCTAAGGGATGGAGTCAAATCTGTCAAGATATTGCAGGCCAAGCAAAACAAAACCATCTCTGTGGATAGAGCGAGTCGAGATCCAATTCTGCTGCAGGCTACAGAGGAACTAATGATTTAAGGAGCAATGCCTCCTAGCTACAAGCTTTTCTTCCCAGTCTACTAAATTTAACAAGGGTAAAAACACAGCATTATCCGGGAGACGACCACAGGTAGCGCATTAATGTTTTACTCCTATAATACCGGCATCCTAGCCCTCAGCATTTTATCTATTTTTCAGCAACTTCCTCTAAGGTGTTGTACAATGCTGATGTCTTGCAAGAAACATATTCTGGGAGAAGACAAAAGGCCCAGGAAACTCATTACTGGCAACTAACTCCCAAACTGAGGAGGGACGTGGCGACAATCCATTCAAACAAGCCATTTTTTTGCCCCTAAACAAGCAGCATTTGACAAGTCAATCAGTGCTCATTTAGTGCCAAAAAAACCAAACAAACAAATACAGAGTCAGAACGAACGTTAAAACGATTGTTCTGTCCTTTACTGTATGCATGATTTTGGCAGCGCTTGCCTGGTTTATGCGGCTTGTTGGGCTGCCGATAATGAGAATTTAATGGCCCAAATGAATGATCTAATGTTTACATGGGCGGATAATCATCAATGTCAGATCCATGGGGGGCTAACCCTTGGCATTTAAGGGTTATTCCTATAAAAATAAAATTAAAAAAAAAGTAAAAATATGCCCTATGCTTGGGATAGGATATAATTTTCTGATTGTAGAAAGGTCTGTCTTCTAGGACCGCCAATGATCCCAAAAACAGGATTCTGCAGATTGGAGTGGAGGTGCACATTCTAGGACTCCGGTCCATACGTGGTCTATGGCAGAGGTGTCAAACTGCATTCCTCGAGGGCCGCAAACAGGTCATGTTTTCAGGATTTCCTTGTATTGCACAAGGTGCTGGAATCATTCTGTGCAGGTGATTAAATTATCACCGGTGCAATACAAGGAAATCCTGAAAACATGACCTGTTTGCGGCCCTCGAGGAATGCAGTTTGACACCTCTGGTCTATGGGATTGCCGAGTACAGCACTTCGCTATTTCCAGCAAACTCTTACACAGTTAATGGAGCGGAGGCCGAGCATGGGCACCTCCACTCCATTCTGGACGGGGCTGCAGAGCCCTGTTCTCGGGATCATTGTTGGTCCTAGCCTGTGGCGTAACTTGAAACTCATGAGCCCCGATGCGAAAGCTCCAACGGGGGCCCCCAAATATTTTAAATCTTTAATAGCAATAGAATTTTTCTATAGGCCAAAGGGACTTTTAGGGCCCCCTAGGCTCCAGGGCCCAGGTCCGATTGTAACCCCTGCACCTGTTGTAGTTACACCCCTGGTCCTAGCGGTTGGACCCTCAGTGACCAACAATTTATCCTTTATTCTATGGATAGGCGTAACTTCATTCTTTGGAAATAATGTTGGGAGTCTGAAAAGCATGGCTCCGAACACTGTAATCCCATTCCTAGATACTGCAGCTCAGCGGCCATTGGAGTGAATTAGTAAACAGTAAGGCTATGTGCACACGATGCGGAGTTGCTGCGGATCCGCAGTGGATTTTTCCGCGCAAAGACGCTGTAGATCTGCACTGTGATGTACAGTACAATGTTATTCAATGGGAAAAAAAAAGCTGTGTGGAAAAATCAGTGCGGAATTGCGGATTTCAAAGAAGTGTATGTTACTTATTTTGTGCGGATCTGCAGCGTTTCTGCACCCCTCCATGTTAAAAATCCGCAGTGGCAAAAACCGCAGAAAATCCGCATCAATTCCGCATAAAAACCGCACAAAATCCACGGCTGCTGATTCTGCCAGGAGATGCGGATTTTGTGCAGAAAATTCTGCACCTCTTTTCCTACGTGTACACATAGCCTAAAGCCACGTTCAGTATTTCACATCAGTATTTGTAAGCCAGTACCTGGAGTGGAACAATCAAAGGGAAAGTACAATAGAAACACGTCACCACTTGTCCGCTTCCCAAGTTGTGGTGCAACTCGTCCTGATGTCACACGAGGCTTTATGTCTAGGCATCGAGTATTTGGTGCTGATTTCCAAATTGAAATCCACATAAATTCTGCATCCATCTAAAATCTGTGCACATTTTCTGCACCGATCCATACGTTTTTATGTGCAATTTATGGTGTGGAAAGGCACAAAAAAAAAATGCAGCAAAGTAGTATTAGGTCCAGAGTCTATCCTACAAATTTATCCCCTATTGAAACAGGAAAGATATATATCTTGGTACCGTGTTAGCCAGTAGATAGAAAAAATATTTAGAATTGAGAGTCCTCAGTGGTTACCATCTTTTCAGTTAGTCATTAAAAGGTATCAACCACTGAGGACTCTCAATTCTAAATATTTTTCCCCTATTGAAACAAATACCATAAGTAAAATCCACACCAAAAAGGTGCGTTTCCACACAAAAATTGACAGGCTGCAGGATTTTTAAAAAGCCAATTTCTGATTCTATAGAAAAAAAACAACAAAACAGCATTTGGAAGACTTTAATATGAAAAAAAAGAACTTTGCTGGTATTGTAAAACCTGTGAATTTTAGATGCAGAAAATCTGCAATGTGTGAACTCAACCAAAGTCTATGGCAACATGTAGTCTGCAATACTTTCCATACCATATCAGTAAGAGAGGGAAATGTGTAGCATTATGCTACGATTATTGCAAAATATCAAAAATTACCTTAACATACACCACAAAAATCTCCACGGAGCTAGAGGCTAAAATATGTATTATATCACATGGAACTTATGATATAGGACAACCCTTACATTATAAATATCTCCTCCCAGCATGGAACTGGGGTCATCTCCAGCGATGGAGTCCATGACTGAGGCTGGAGTCACACTAGCGAGTTTTACGGACGTATGAGTGCAGAAAATACGTCCGTAAGTTCATATGAGGACAACCAGCAGAGGGCGCCTCTTATGAACTCGAGCCTGGGAGCTTTCTAGGAAAGTTCCCACGATTTAGGAACAACCAGCAGAGGGCGCCTCACCGCAAATGAAGGTAAATATAGCTCATTGACCTACTTTACCTTTATTCTCCGGGGTTTTGCAGCCAGGAACAACGCTGCATTAGCAGAGCTCCTTGCTGCAAAATATTTTAACCCCTTCAGATGGATTTACATCGTGGGACTTTACAGATCTTCGGAAGGTATGGATATTGTTTTTTTTTTTTTGTTACAGATCGAGGGTCTTCAGTGAGTGGATTGAGCGTAGAATAAAATATTACAACAACCTTTGTGATTTTTTCATTAAAATACTTTTTAATAATGTGTTGGTGTATTTTTTAACCCTTTACTACTATTGGATTAATAATAATAATAATAATCTTTATTTTTATATAGCGCTAACATATTACGCAGCGCTTTACAGTTTGCACACATTATCATCGCTGTCTCCGATGGGGCTCACAATCTAAATTCCCTATCAGTATGTCTTTGGAATGTGGGAGGAAACCGGAGTGCCCGGAGGAAATCCACGCAAACACGGAGAAAACATACAAACTCTTTGCAGATGTTGTCCAAGGTGGGATTAGAACCCAGGACTCCAGCGCTGCAAGGCTGCTGTGCTATCCACTGCACCACCGTGCGTCATAATTGACGCCTCTCCATTATTAATTTGGCTTAATGTCACCTTACAATAGCAAGGTGGCATTAACCCTTTATTACCCCATATCCCACCGCTACACGGGAATGGGAAGAGAGTGGCCAAGTGCCAGAATAGGCGCATCTTCCAGATGTGCCTTTTCTGGGGTGGCTGGGGGCAGATGTTTTTAGCCAGGGGGGGGCCAATAACCGTGGACCCTCTCCAGGCTATTAATATCTGCCCTCAGTCACTGGCTTTACTACTCTGGCGGAGAAAATTGCGCAGGAGCCCACGCCAATTTTTTCCGCCATTTAACCCTTTAATAGCTAGAACGGCCAAATTTTGCAGATACATTAGTAGTGTGGAATATGCAAAAAAAAGGTGATATGAGATGGTTTACTGTATGTAAACCAGGTCTCATATCATGTCGGGTTTTAGGAAGGAGATAGCAAATGCCGGTAATTGAATTTACCGGCTTTAAAGCTATCTAGCGCTGTATGAAGTAATAATATATATACATATATGTGTCTACTGACATATATATATATATATATATATAGACAGAATATATGTTGTTTTTTTTTTTTACACATGGATCCCTTGTATAGCCGTATGTTGGTTTTGCAAGCCTGCGAGAAAAACATGCAGTACGGATGCCATACGGATTACATACGGAGGATGCCATGCGCAAAAAACGCTGAAACACCCTGCCTACGGAGGAGCTACGGACCACTATTTTGGGGACTTTTCAGCGTATTACGGCCGTAATATACGAACCGTATTGTCTTACGCTGAGTGTGACTCCAGCCTAACTGGTATAGAGGTGCCCTTCGTCCTAGCAGGTCAGCCCCATGGACGATAGTCTATTAATGTGAGGCCTTAGCAGGTGTGACACCTGGGAGCCAGGCTGTACACTGCTCAGGTGCATTGAGGCAAAATTCCCAGATTTTAGACAGAAGTCTTGAGATACACTATATATCTTCATGGTTGGAGCTGTTTGTGGTTTGCTAAAAAAATATAAATGAGGATTTAGAGGAAAAAAGAAGAGTTTTTGGGTGTCTACAGTCATGGACAAAAATTTTGAGAATGAGACAAATATGAATTTTTCCAAAGTCTACTGCTTCATTTTTTCTAATGGCAATTTGCATATACTCCTGAATGTCAGAGTGATCAGCTTAACAGCAATTACTGTACTTGCAAAGTCAATATTTGCCCAGAAAATGAACTTTAACCCCCAAAACACATTTCAACATCATTGCAGTCCTGCCTTAAAAGGAGCAGCTAACATCGTTTTAGTGCTTGATCCATTAACACAGGTGTGGGTGTTGATGAGGACAGGGCTGGCGATCAATCAGTCATGATTAAGTAAGAATGACATCACTGGACACTTTAACCCCTTCCCGACCTTTGACGCATACGCTGCGTCATGAAAGTCGGTGCCATTCCGACCCATGACGCAGCATATGCGTCATGGAAAGATCGCGTCCCTGCAGGCCGGGTGAAAGGGTTAACTCCCATTTCACCCGATCTGCAGGGACAGGGGGAGTGGTAGTTTAGCCCAGGGGGGGTGGCTTCACCCCCTCGTGGCTACGATCGCTCTGATTGGCTGTTGAAAGTGAAACTGCCAATCAGAGCGATTTGTAATATTTCACCTAAAAAACTGGTGAAATATTACAATCCAGCCATGGCCGATGCTGCAATATCATCGGCCATGGCTGGAAACACTTATGTGCACCCACCCCACTCCTCCGATCGCCCCCCCAGCCCCCCGATCTGTGGTCCGCTCCCCTCCGTCCTGTGCTCCGCTCCCCCGTCCTCCTGTCCGCTTCCCCGTGCACCAATCACACCCCCCGCGCTCCAATCAAACCCCCCCGCACTCCGATCCCCCCCCCCCCCGCACACAGCGACCCCCCCGTGCTCCGATCCACCCCCCCGCACAGCGATCCCTCACCCCGTGCTCCAATCCTTCCCCGTGCTCCAATCCTCCCTCCAGTGTTCCGATCCACCACCCCCATGATCCGATCCACCCCCCCGTGCTCCGACGCCCCCCCCCCCGTTCCCTGATCTCCCCCCCCTTATACTTACCTGGCCGCCCGAGGTCCGTCCGTCTTCTTTCCTGGGCGCCGCCATCTTCCAAAATGGCGGGCGCATGTGCAGTGCGCCCGCCGAATCTGCCGGCCGGCAGATTCGTTCCAGAGTGAATTTTGATCACTGAGATATAACCTATCTCAGTGATCAAAATAAAAAAAATAGTAAATGACCCCCCCCCTTTGTCACCCCCATAGATAGGGACAATAAAAAAAATAAAGATTTTTTTTTTTTTTCACTAAGGTTGGGGTAAGAACTAGGATTAGGGTTAGGGGTAGGGTTAGGGGTAGGGTTAGGGTTAGGGCTAGGGTTAGGGTTAGGGGTAGGGCTAGGGTTAGGGTTAGGGTTAGGGGTAGGGTTAGGGCTAGGGTTAGGGTTAGGGCTAGGGTTAGGGTTTCGGTATGTGCACACGTATTCTGGTCCTATGCGGATTTTTCCGCAGTGGATTTGAAAAATCCACAGTGCTAAACCGCTGCCGATTTATCGTGGATTTACCGCGGTTTTTCTGCGCATTTCACTGCGGTTTTACAACTGCGATTTTCTATTGGAGCAGTTGTAAAACCGCTGCGGAATCCGCAGAAAGAAGTGACATGCTGCGGAATGTAAACCGCTGCGTTTCCGTGCAGTTTTTCCGCAGCATGTGTACAGCGATTTTTGGTTCCCATAGGTTCACATTGAACTGTAAACTCATGGGAAACTGCTGCGGATCCACAGCGTTTTCCGCAGCGTGTGCACATACCTTTAGAATTAGGCTATGTGCACACGGTGCGGATTGGCCGCTGCGGATCCGCAGCAGTGTTCCATCAGGTTTACAGTACCATGTAAACATATGGAAAACCAAATCCGCTGTGCCCATGGTGCAGAAAATACCGCGCGGGAACGCTGCGTTGTATTTTCCGCAGCATGCCAATTCTTTGTGCGGATTCCGCAGCGTTTTACACCTGTTCCTCAATAGGAATCCACAGGTGAAATCCGCACAAAAAACACTGGAAATCCACGGTAAATCCACAGGTAAAACGCAGTGCCTTTTACCCGCGGATTTTTCAAAAATGATGCTGAAAAATCTCATACGAATCCGCAACGTTGGCACATAGCCTTAGAGTTGGGTTGGAATTAGGGTTGTGGTTAGGGTTAGGGGTGTGTTGGGGTTAGGGTTGTGGTTAGGGGTGTGTTGGGGTTAGGGTTGTGATTAGGGTTACGGCTACAGTTGGGATAAGGGTTAGGGGTGTGTTGGAGGTAGAATTGAGGGGTTTCCACTGTTTAGGCACTTCAGGGGGTCTCCAAACGCAACATGGCGCCACCATTGATTCCAGCCAATCTTGTATTCAAAAATTCAAATGGTGCTCCCTCACTTCCGAACCCCGACGTGTGCCCAAACAGTGGTTTACCCCCACATATGGGGTACCAGCATACTCAGGACAAACTGCGCAACAATTACTGGGGTCCAATTTCTCCTGTTACCCTTGAGAAAATAAAAAATTGCTTGCTAAAACATCATTTTTGAGGAAAGAAAAATGATTTTTTATTTTCACGGCTCTGCGTTGTAAACGTCTGTGAAGCACTTGGGGGTTCAAAGTGCTCACCACATATCTAGATAAGTTCCTTGGGGGGTCTAGTTTCCAAAATGGGGTCACTTGTGGGGGGTTTCTACTGTTTAGGCACACCAGGGGCTCTGCAAACGCAACGTGACGCCCGCAGACCATTCCATCAAAGTCTGCATTTCAAAAGTCACTACTTCCCTTCTGAGCCCCCACGTGTGCCCAAACAGTGGTTTACCCCCACACATGGGGCATCAGCGTACTCAGGAGAAACTGGACAACAACTTTTGTGGTCCAATTTCTCCTGTAACCCTTGGGAAAATAAAAAATTCTGGGCTAAAAAATTATTTTTGAGGAAAGAAAACGTATTTATTATTTTCACGGCTCTGCGTTATAAACTTCTGTAAAGCACTTGGGGGTTGAAAGTGCTCACCACACATCTAGATAAGTTCCTTTGGGGGTCTAGTTTCCAAAATGGGGTCACTTGTGGGGGGTTTCTACTGTTTAGGCACACCAGGGGCTCTGCAAACTCAATGTGACGCCTGCAGACCATTCCATCAAAGTCTGCATTTCAAAAGTCACTACTTCCCTTCTGAGCCCCCACGTGTGCCCAAACAGTGGTTTACCCCCACACATGGGGTATCAGCGTACTCAGGAGAAACTGGACAACAACTTTTGTGGTCCAATTTCTCCTGTAACCCTTGGGAAAATAAAAAATTCTGGACTAAAAAATTATTTTTGAGGAAAGAAAACGTATTTATTATTTTCACTGCTCTGTGTTATGAACTTCTGTGAAGCACTTGGGGGTTCAAAGTGCTCACCTCACATCTAGATAAGTTCCTTTCGGGGTCTAGTTTCCAAAATGGGGTCACTTGTGGGGGGTTTCTACTGTTTAGCCACATCAGGGGCTCTGCAAACGCAACGTGACGCCCACAGAGCATTCCATCAAAGTCTGCATTTCAAAACGTCACTACTTCACTTCCGAGCCCCAGCATGTGCCTAAACAGTGGTTTACCCCCACATATGGGGTATCAGCGTACTCAGGAGAAACTGGACAACAACTTTTGGGGTCAAATTTCTCCTGTTACCCTTGGGAAAATAAAAAATTGCGGGCTAAAATTCATTTTTGAGAAAATAATTTTTTTTTTTTATTTTCATGGCTCTGCGTTATAAACTTCTGTGAAGCACTTGAGGGTTCAAAGTGCTCACTACACATCTAGATTAGTTCCTTTGGGGGTCTAGTTTCCAAAATGGGGTAATTTGTGGGGGATCTCCAATGTTTAGGCACACAGGGGCTCTCCAAACGCGACATGGTGTCCGCTAATGATTGGAGATAATTTTCCATTTAAAAAGCCAAATGGCGTGCCTTCCCTTCTGAGCCCTGCCGTGCGCCCAAACAGTGGTTTACCCCCACATATGGGGTATCTGCATACTCAGGACAAACTGGACAACAACATTTGTGGTCCAATTTCTCCTATTACCATTGGCAAAATAGGAAATTCCAGGCTAAAAAATCATTTTTGAGAAAAGAAAAATTATTTTTTATTTTCATGGCTCTGCATTATAAACTTCTGTGAAGCACCTGGGGGTTTAAAGTGCTCAGTATGCATCTAGATAAGTTCCTTGGGGGGTCTAGTTTCCAAAATGGGGTCACTTGTGGGGGAGCTCCATTGCATAGGCACACAGGGGCTCTCCAAATGCGACATGGTGTCCGCTAACAATTGGAGCTAATTTTTCATTCAAAAAGTCAAATGGCGCTCCTTCCCTTCCGAGCCTTACCATGTGCCCAAACAGTGGTTTACCCCCACATGTGAAGTATCGGTGTACTCAGGAGAAATTGCCAAACAAATTTTAGGATCCATTTTATCCTGTTGTCCATGTGAAAATGAAAAAATTGAGGCTAAAAGAATTTTTTTGTGAAAAAAAAGTACTTTTTCATTTTTACGGATCAATTTGTGAAGCACCTGGGGGTTTAAAGGGCTCACTATGCATCTAGATAAGTTCCTTGGGGCGTCTAGTTTCCAAAATGGGGTCACTTGTGGGGGAGCTCCAATTTTTAGGCACACGGGGGCTCTCCAAATGTGACATGGTGTCCGCTAAAGAGTGCAGCCAATTTTTCATTCAAAAAGTCATATGGCGCTCCTTCCCTTCCAAGCCCTGCCGTGCGCCCAAACAGTGGTTTACCCCCACATATGAGGTATCAGCGTACTCAGGACAAATTGGACAACAACGTACGTGGTTCAGTTTCTCCTTTTACCATTGGGAAAATAAAAAAATTGTTGCTGAAAAATCATTTTTGTGACTAAAAAGTTAAATGTTCATTTTTTCCTTCCATGTTGCTTCTGCTGCTGTGAAGCACCTGAAGGGTTAATAAACTTCTTGAATGTGGTTTTGTGCACCTTGAGGGGTGCAGTTTTTAGAATGGTGTCACTTTTGGGTATTTTCAGCCATATAGACCCCTCAAACTGACTTCAAATGTGAGGTGGTCCCTAAAAAAAATGGTTTTGTAAATTTCGTTGTAAAAATGAGAAATCGCTGGTCAAATTTTAACCCTTATAACTTCCTAGCAAAAAAAAATTTTGTTTCCAAAATTGTGCTGATGTAAAGTAGACGTGTGGGAAATGTTATTTATTAACTATTTTGTGTCACATAACTCTCTGGTTTAACAGAATAAAAATTCAAAATGTGAAAATTGCGAAATTTTCTAAATTTTCGCCAAATTTCCGTTTTTATCACAAATAAACACAGAATTTATTGACCTAAATTTACCACTAACATGAAGCCCAATATGTCACGAAAAAACAATCTCAGAACCGCTAGGATCCATTGAAGCGTTCCTGAGTTATTACCTCATGAAGGGACACTGGTCAGAATTGCAAAAAACGGCAAGGTCTTTAAGGTCAAAATAGGCTGGGTCATGAAGGGGTTAAAAGGAGGCTGGTGCTTGGTATCATTGTTTCTCTTCAGTTAACCATGGTTATCTCTAAAGAAACACGTGCAGCCATCATTGTACTACACAAAAATGACCTAACAGGGAAGAGTATCGCAGCTACAAAGACTGCACCTCAGTCAACAATCTATCGCATCATCAAGAACTTCAACGAGAGAGCTTCCATTGTTGTCAAAAAGGCTCCAGGGCGCCCAAGAAAGACCAGCAAGCACCAGGACCGTATCTTAAAACTGTTTCAACTGCGGGAGCGGACTACCAGCAGTGCCGAGCTTGCTCAGGAATGGCAGCAGGCTGGTGTGAGTACTTCTGCACGCACTGCGAGGCGGAGACTCTTTGAGCAAGGCCTGGGTTCAAGGAGGGCAGCAAAGAAGCCACTTCTCTCCAGAAAAAAACATCAGGGACCGACTGATATTCTGCAAAAGGTACAGGGAGTGGACTGCTGGACTGGGGCAAAGTCATTTTCTCTGATGAATCCCCTTTTCGATTGTTTGGGACATCTGGAAAACAGCTTATTCGGAGAAGAAGAGGTGAGTGCTACCACCAGTCTTGTCTCATGCCAACTGTAAAGCATCCTGAAACCATTCATGTGTGGGGTTGCTTCTCAGCCAAGGGAATCGGCTCACTCACAGTCTTGCCTAAAAACACAGCCATGAATAAAGAATGGTACCAGAATGTCCTCCAAGAGCAACTTCTCCTAACCGTCCAAGAGCAGTTTGGCGCCCAATAATGCCTTTTCCAGCATGATGGACAGGGGCGGACTGGGCCGGGTGGCAGGCATGCATATGCCCCCCGGGCCGGTGCCTGAGCAGCTGGACAGGGCCGCTGGAGGACCAGCAGCGATTTTAATACGTAGCGCATTCCGCCAGCCGGCCCTTTAAATCTTGTAAAGTCAGGTCCTGTGTGTGCACGCGCATTGCCGGCGCTGAGAAGCGCCGCGGCGGCCGTGCTAGTGCACGAGCACGGCCGCATTCCTAGGTCCTGCGCGCGCTCGTCTGCTGCCTGTGCCAGCGCGGGCACGCAGGAGATCAGACCACGCGCGCGCATTGAAAGATTTGAAATGTCCGGCGCCTCCACCTGACTGTGTGTGTGTCTGACGCTGGCCGGCCTGCACCAGCGTCAGAGAAAACTGCTCACCAATGCCTGGGATCCTCTTCACCGCCGACGCTGTCACGCTGGACAGGACCCGTCCCACCTCAGCCCTTCATCCTCCCGACCTCACCAGGGACCTGGGTGAGTCCCAAGATGAATTTTTTTTATGTATATACAGCAGTTGCACCTATATAATGTGTATAGACGGCTATATATACATTATATAGGTGATACTGCTGTGTATAATCACTATACTACCTATATAATGTATATATAGCAATCTATATCTTATATAGGTGACAGCTACTGATGCATATATACCTTATATAGGTGACACTGTGGGGTGTGTTTATGTGTGTATATATATATATATGTACATGTATACACAACAGCAGTATCTGTATAACATATACATCAGTAGCAGTATTGCCTATATAACATATAGACTGCTATACGTAAATTATATAGGTGGTACAGTGATTATATACAGCAGTTGCACCTATATAATGTGTATAGACTGCTATATATACATTATATAGGTGATACTGCTGTATATAATCACTATACCACCTATGTAATGTACGTATAGCAGTCTATATGTTATATAGGTGACACTCTGCTACTGATGCGTATATACCTTATATAGGTGACACTGGGGGGGGGGGGTGTGTGTGTGTGTGTGTATATATCACACCACTGTATACACAGCAGTATCACCTATATAACGTATATACACATCAGTAGCAGTATTGCCCACATATATAAGATACAGACTGCTATATATACATTATATAGGTGATACTGGCTGCTACTGCTGTATATAATCACAATATCACCTATATAATGTATATACAGCAGTCTATATATAGGCAATACTGCTACTGATGTGTATATACATTATATAGGTGATACTGCTGTGTATATACTGTATATCGTTATATAGGCGATACTGGTGTGTGTGTGTGTGTGTGTGTGTGTGTGTGTGTGTATATACACACACGTACATATATACACAGCAGTATCACCTATATATAATGTATATACACACCAGTAGCAGTATTGCCTATATAATGTATATAGACTGCTGTATATACACTATATAGGTGATACTATCATATACAGCAGTAGCAGTATCGCCTATATAATGTCTATCCAACATTTGCAGTATCACCTGTATAATATGTAGACTACTGCATATACGTTATATAGGCGACACTGCTGTGTATAGTCGCAGTAAATATCTATGTATATACACACACACACACACACACACACACACACACACACACACACACACACACACACACACTAGATGGTGGCCCGATTCTAACTCATCGGGTATTCTAGAATATGCATGTCCACGTAGTATATTGCCCAGCCACGTAGTATACAGCACAGAGCCGCGTAGTATATTGCCCAGCCACGTAGTATACAGCACAGAGCCGCGTACAGGGCCGGCGTTTGGCACAGGCAGACCAGGCAGTCGCCTGGGGCCCCCACCTAGAAAGGGGGCCCCCTGCCTCTGCAGCCCCTGTATGAAGTGCCCAGAGGGTGTACAGCAGTGAAGCAGCAGTCCCAGAATGTGTCTCCCAAACCCCCCTTGAGACCCCCTCAGTGCTGTGATTTACTCATTTGGTCCCTGAGCTCTGTGATGATTGCTGTAGGATCAGGTTTCACAGTCACATGCTGCAGGGATCAGCATGGCTCTGACCAGTCACTAAATCATTGCTTGTAATCTGATAGGGCGATGTCCTGTCACTACTGTCTGGATGACACAAGACAGGAATATTGTCTGCTGAATCAGGGCATTTATTATATAGAAATAAATGAATTCCCACGTGAAATAATAAGGATAAACCATACACATATATAGTACATGTGTGCATAGGAATCAGCGTTTTTGGTGCTTTTTTTTTTTTTTGCAGCCAAAGCCTGCTTTCAAAGCACCCATTTTTTAGGGTATGTGCAGAGGATCTGGAAATGGCAGCCCTTTGGATGCAGTGGACATGTGCTGCGTCCAAAGTGCTGCCATCTTTTGAACACAGGTGATTCCGCGTGTGTTCATTGAACCGTGTGGAATCCCTGCGTCCTATACATTGCAGGGGTGAGATTTCTCTTGTGGAGACTCGCGTCTGCGCAAGATAAATTGACATGCTGGGGTCTGGAGAGACGCAGTTGTGAAATTCAGTCAACGGAAAATAAAAGGGTGTGCAGGAGATTTCTGAAAATCTCAGTTTTTGCTTGTGTTGTAAACTGCTGTAAACTTATTATTTGCAGAAGAAAAAGCTGCAAAAATTCTGCCTATAAACATGGCGAAAAGCTGCTTTTCAAAGTGCCACCAGTGACCCTGCATACAGCTAATAGTGGCAGACCCATTGGCCGATATAAGGCCCCTAAATATGGGGGCCACAGTGCAATGTTATCATTTGGGGCCCCCACTTTATATTTTTGCCTAGGGCCCCACTTTGTCTAAAACCGGCCCTGGCCGCGTAGTATATTGCTCAGTGACGTAGTATATTACCCAGGCAGTTTTGTCACAGGTTAAAAAATAAACATATACTCACTTTTCCGAGGGCCCCTTGTAGTCCACGGCAGCTTCCGGTCCCAGGGTTGGTATGAGCGCAGGACCTGTGATGACGTCCCGGTCACATGACCGTGACGTCATGGCAGGTCCTTCTCCCATACCATCTTTGCCACCGGAACCTGCAACGGAAGAAGGCGGCCGGCGCGAGCGACTACGGAGGGTGAGTATAGCAGGTTTTTTTTATTATTATTTTTAACATTACATTTTTTACTATTAATGCCGCATAGGCAGCGTCAATAGTAAAAAGTTGGGGACACACAGGGTTAATAGCGGCGGTAACGGAGTGCGTTACCCGCGGCATAACGCCATCCGTTACTGCCGGCATTAACCCTGTGTTAGCGGTGACCGGAGGGGATTATGCGGGCGACAGGCACTGACTGCGGGGAGTAAGGACTGTGCCCGTCGCTGATTGGTCGCGGCAGCCATGACAGGCAGCTGGCGAGACCAATCAGCGAATTAATAACCGTGACAGACAGACAGACGGAAGTGACCCTTAGACAACAATTATATAGTGTGTATATATATATACATATATATATATATATATCAGTTTCACCTATATAATGTATGTACAGCAGTCACAGTATCACATACAATATATAGGTGATACTACAACTATACACATCAGTCGCAGTATCAACTATATATTGTATATACAGTAGTTTCAATGTGATATATATTCAGCAGTCACAGTGTCTCTTATGTGATGTATGCATCATAACATAGTATAATGCTGTCTTAAATATATATATATATATATATATATATATATATAATTGTCTAAGGGTCACTTCCGTCTGTCCTTCTTTCTTTCTGTCACGGTTATTCATTCGCTGATTGGTCTCGCCAGCTGCCTGTCATAGCTGCCGCGACCAATCAGCGACGGCCACAGTCCGGAAGAAAATGGCCGCTCCTTACTCCCCGCAGTCAGTGCTTGGCGTCCGCATACTCCCCTCCGGTCAGCGCTCACACAGGGTTAATGGCAGCATTGACCGCGGTGTAACGCACTCGGTTAACGCTGCTATTAACCCTGTGTGACCATATTTTTACTATTCATGCTGCCTATGCAGCATGAATAGTAAAAATATCTAATGTTAAAAATAATAAAAAAAATAAAAAATAGTTACATACTCACCCTCCGGTGGCCCCCCCGGATCAGGAACCAGCCTTTTCCGCTCCGCGCGACGTCCCGGTGACCGCTGCATGCATTGCGGTCTCGCGAGATGATGACGTACGTTCTCGCGAGACCGCAATGCAATCTTCAGACCGGACCGCGCGCCAAGCATCGGGGAACGGACGCTTCGATCCGGAGGCTCCAGGAAGTGAGTATGTAACTATTTTTTATTTTAATTCTTTTTTTTTTAACAGGGATATGGTGCATACTACGTGACTGGCCAATATACTATGTGATTGTGCTGTATACTACCTAACTGGGCATACTGCCCAGCCACGTAGTATATTGCCCAGCCACGTAGTATACAGCACAGAGCCACGTAGTATACTGCCCAGTCACGTAGTATATTGCCCAGCCACGTAGTATACAGCACAGAGCCACGTAGTATACTGCCCAGTTACGTGGCTGGGCAGTATACTATGTGGCTCTGTGCTGTATACTACGTGGCTCTGTGCTGTATACTACGTGGCTCTGTGCTGTATACTACGTGGCTCTGTGCGTAGCTGGGCAATATACTACATGAACTACGTGGCTGGGCAATATGCTACGTGGCTAAAGAGCACCATGTAAATGGACCTGTGGTCGATCATGCGCACTTCGGCGCCATTCACATGTGGCTCTTCAAATAACGCCTATAAGAGGAGTGTTGAAGGGCAAGACAAAGTATAGCAAAATTCACTGATTGGGGGTGGGGAGTGTTTGAGTATGTGGACTGGTGGGGTTTTTTGTGGCAGGGCTGCTTTTTTGTCCCTGTCCGGCCCTGTGTGTGTGTGTGTGTGTGTGATTATACAGTGGGATTGTGCGTGTGTGCACTATATATACAGTGGGGCTGTGCGTGTGTCAATTATACATTGGGACTGTGCGTGTGTGTTATATATATATCTCTCGCATGTTTGCCGTCACAGGACAACCTGTTCCCGGCGCAGGCACCGGAGAATCCTCACAGAGCATAGTGCGCACGATGTGAGGATTCACACATAGTGACTGTAGACATGTAGCTTAAAGGGAACCTGTCACCCCGAAATTCGCGGGTGAGGTAAGCCCACCGGCATCAGGGGCTTATCTACAGCATTCTGTGCCGGAGCCGTGGCTGAAGATCAGAAGAGGACGTCATGGAAAGAAGATAGGAGGCGCTGCAGTGGACCGGAGACGCCCATCCGACCTGACCAGCAGCGGGACCGCCCCTGGGTGAGTATAATATAACGTCTTTTTCTCCTTTTTCAGGTAACATCGGGGGCTTATCTACAGCATTACAGAATGCTGTAGATAAGCCCCTGATGCCGGTGGGCTTACCTCACCCGCGATTTTCGGGGTGACAGGTGCCCTTTAAGATCCGACAACCCCTTTAAGGATGGGCCGCTACTCATGGGCCACTGCTGTGTACTTGCCCCCCAGGCTAAAATTTGCCAGTCAGCCCCTGATGATGGAGCACCTTGCCATAAAGCAAAGGTGATAACTAAATGGCTCATGGAACAAAACAGAGATTTTGGGTCCATGGCCTGGAAACTCCCCAGATCTTAATCCCATTGAGAACTTGTGGTCAATCATCAAGAGACGGGTGGACAAACAAAAACCAACAAATTCTGGCAAAATGCAAGCATTGATTATGCAAGAATGGACTGCTATCAGTCAGGATTTGGTCCAGAAGTTGATTGAGAGCATGCCAGGGAGAATTGCAGAGGTCTTGAAGAAGGGTCAACACTCCAAATATTGACTTGCTGCATTAACTCATTTTAACTGTCAATATAACCTATTGGTACTCATAATATGACTGCAATTATATTTCTGTATGTGATATAAACATCAGACAAACACTAATAAAAACCGGAGGGCAGCAGATCATGTGAAAATATAATTTTGGTGTCATTCTCAAAAATTTTGGCCATGGCTGTACTAACCCCTATTGGACTGTCTGTAAAAGGCCTGCAGGATGTTATTCTTATTTACCTCTGTTTGTGTGAGGTATTTTGGGGACTGGGGCATATTCCGATGTAGCAGTTTTACCACAGATGCGCCTCAATAATGGTGTTAATATGAAGCAGTGTGATAATTGTCTATGGTGTTGCCTATGTGCACACGTATCCTTGAGGTGTGCGGATTTTTGTTTGAAAACCGCAGGTAAAAGGCACTGCGTTTTTCCTGCGGATTTACCGCTGTTTTTGTGCAGATTCCACTGCGGTTTTACACCTGCGGTTTTCTATTATGGAGCAGGTGTAAAACCGCTGCGGATTCCGCACAAAGAAGTGACATGCTGCAGACTGTAAACCGCTGCGTTTCCGCGCGGTTTTTTTCCACAGCATGTGCACTGCGGATTGCGTTTCCCATAGGTTTACATTGTATTGTAAACGTATGGGAAACTGCTGCGGACCCGCAGCTGCGGAAACGCTGCGGATCTGCAGCAAAATCCGCAGCGTGTGAACATAGCCTAACACCCCCACCAAATGACTGCTGCAAATATATTCAAACCTGGTGGATTTTTTGGGTTGCAAATCGTCCTTGCGTACTTGGAGTCCATTGACGTCAATGTTATTTGGCATTTTTATTATGCTGACCTGTGTATGCCGGGTTCACATGTTGGCTGATACTGTTTGTGGGTACGGTTTTTGTAAAATTACCTTTTTTTTTCTGTTTCAATTCAATTTATTTTTTTTTACTTAAACACGGACTTAGATATTTGTTTAATTAGAATATGAGGTGTAGAAATTAATTTGGTGCTTTTCTATTGCAAAAACCTTTAAAAAATATACCAAAATGTAAAGAACCAAAACAATGGCCAAGCCCTCACAGATCCAGGTAGGTCTCGTGTATAATCACAAGTTTTAGACCAAGAAGAGCTGCTGCCTGTAGCAACCAATCAGAATGCGGCTTACATCTTTCCTGTGAGGGTTAGAAGATGAAAGCAATGAGTTGATTGGTTGCTATGGGCAACGATTTAGCCTGTTCTTACAATGGAGGCTTTTAGATACTGTGCAGGCCCCATAAGCGCATACAATAAAGTGGGTTTATTTGCACGTTAATAAATAATTTGTTCCTATACCTCAACATGGCCAAGATCTCTGACTCCTGTCAGTAAGTGGAAACTTTCTTGTTTAAATTGAAGTTTCAGCTGAGAGTTTGCCAAATTGTTACCCTGTCCCTATTTTTATGTTGATGTGGCACAACATGGCGGCATGTTACATTACTGGGTACATAGCAGGCCTCTGTGTGTGACATTGGGGCACCCAGGGCTGGTGCCAGGTTTATGCAGGCCCTTGGGTGAATAAGTCCCAGTGGACCCATCATCACTTTTGATTCTTCCCCCTCACAGTAAAAAAAATCATGACTGTTCTAGGGGAAACCAGTTTAGGAAATGCTTTTTAGTTTCCTGAACCAGTTTTGAGAGATTTTCTAACGTTTTTATAGCTGTTTTTTTTTTTTGCAGCTGGTTTTTATGTGATTTCATAATCTAGTTTTTGTTTAAGAGACCTGCTAAACAAGAATCCTCCAAAAAGTGTGTGTGCAAGGTGGCTGTGTGTGAAGGGGCTATGCGGTCCATCATAGGGTGTGAGCAGGAGCAGGGATCAATAATACTGTGTGTGGGGGCTATGGGGTCCCTCATGCTGTGTGTTCGGGGGGCTGTGGGAGTCCCTCATACTGTGTGTGCGAGGGGCTGTGGGAGTCCATCATGCTGTGTGCGCGGGGGGCTGTGGGAGTCCATCATACAGTGTATGTGGGAGTCCATCATGCTGTGTATGCGGGGGGCTGTGGGAGTCCCTCATACAGTGTCTGCGGGGATCTGTGGTAGTACCTCATACTATGTCTGCAAGGGGCTGTGGGAGTCCATCATGCTGTGTGTGCGAGGGGCTGTGGGAGTCCATCATGCGGTGTGTTTGGGGGGCTGTGGGAGTCCCTCATACAGTGTCTGCGGGGATCTGTGGTAGTACCTTACCTCATACTTTGTCTGCGAGGGGCTGTGGGAGTCCATCATGCTGTGTGTGCGAGGGGCTGTGGGAGTCCACCATGCTGTGTGTGCGAGGGGCTGTGGGAGTCCATCATGCTGTGTGTGCGGGGGCCTGTGGTAGTACCTCATACTATGTCTGCAAGGGGCTGTGGGAGTCCATCATGCTGTGTGCGCGGGGGGCTGTGGGAGTCCATCATGCTGTGTGTGCGGGGGGCTGTGGGAGTCCATCATGCTGTGTGTGCGGGGGTCTGTGGGAGTCCATCATACAGTGTCTGTGGGAGTCCATCATGCTGTGTGTGTGGGGGGCTGTGGGAGTCCATCATACAGTGTCTGGGTTAGTACCTCATACTATGTCTGCGGGGGCTGTGGGAGTCCATCGTGCTGTTTGTGTGGGGGGCTGTGGGAGTCCATCATACAGTGTCTGGGTTAGTACCTTATACTATGTCTGCGGGGGCTGTGGGAGTCCATCGTGCTGTTTGTGTGGGGGGCTGTGAGAGTCCATCATACAGTGTCTGTGGGAGTCCATTATACTGTGTGCTGGGGATTGTTGTTGATCAAGGTACATCTATACTTAATGCTAGATTACAGGAGCAGTGTGATTTGTAAACTTTATAAAAAGCAGTAAATGATATGGTTTTGATTAGGTGCAAGTGATGGGGCTTATTGTAACACGTATTAGCTGTAGCATCTAGTCAACAGACTTATTTCTGCTCAACATTAAGTGATAAGCATTAATATAAAATAATAACGAGCAGAATTAAGCTCAGCCTGTTAGGCCTCAACAACAGTCTCTCATGTGGGAATGAATTGCCCTCCCCAGCCATAGAGTTTATACTGCTGTGATTGCAGCTACTTTTGCTCCTATTGTAGTGGTGACACTCCGGTACCAGCGGCTGATGCTTGCCCTGTATGGATGGGGCTCATCAGCTCCATACATGTAGTGTGCACATCCACCGTCCACGCATGATGGATTTCATTAATGGAAATCTCAGCAAAGTAAGCCCATGTGCTGGCACAAGCTCTCAGGAAACACGTTATTTTACTATGGCTGCGGGCGGCATCTTCCCTTACCATTGGACTTCCTGTGTAAATAAAGCCCTGCTGGCTGTGCTTGGCATCTATCTAGGCATATAGCTCGTACCTGGCATCGAGAACACCATACTCCCCAACAACCTACAATATGTTAGGACAGCTCATTCCTCTGTGGTGTGGTCATAGTGACATGCCTGTATGATATATGATATGGATGATATGTTCATGTGACGCAGGGAGCCAGGTTATGAGAGCAGAACACATCTGACACTGCTGGCAAATATAGCACATACCCGTCTGGATGATGGTACTATTACCAGTCCTTAAACAAGGGGGCACAACTTTTCAGGGTCTGCCAAATGCGGAGAAATGTAGAATTTGAAATAGATTGTATTAGCATTTTATTTGTCACATTCTTGAAAATGGGTATACAGTGGTGCTGTAGGGAAATTCATATTTACCGGTGATCATCATCGGAACATCCTTCTAAATACTCTAAAGAAAAGAATTGAGACATTCGTCTTAATTATTAAATTCAAGTTTTTCATCCAGCCCCTCGCCCCCTGGTGGATAGCATCTGGTCCCTCTCCTTCCCTATTAGGTGTATAACATCTGGCCCCCTAGCCCCCAGTATATTATATCCTGCTGCCCCTTGCCCCCAAGTGTACTATATCCTGCCCCTTGCCTCCCAGTGTATTATATCCTGCTGCCCCTTGTCCCCCAGTGTATTATATCCTGCTGCCCCTTGTCCCCCAGTGTATTATATCCTGCTGCCCCTTGCCCCCAGTGTACTATATCCTGCCCCTTGTCCCCCAGTGTATTATATCCTGCTGCCCCTTGCCCCCCAGTGTATTATATCCTGCTGCCCCTTGCCCCCCAGTGTATTATATCCTGCTGCCCCTTGTCCCCCAGTGTATTATATCCTGCTGCCCCTTGTCCCCCAGTGTATTATATCCTGCTGCCCCTTGCCCCCAGTGTACTATATCCTGCCCCTTGTCCCCCAGTGTATTATATCCTGCTGCCCCTTGCCCCCCAGTGTATTATATCCTGCTGCCCCTTGCCCCCCAGTGTATTATATCCTGCTGCCCCTTGCCACCCTGTGTATTATATCCTGCTGCCCCTTGCCCCTCAGTGTATTATATCCTGCTGCCCCTTGTCCCCCAGTGTATTATATCCTGCTGCCCCTTGTCCCCCAGTGTATTATATCCTGCTGCCCCTTGCCCCCAGTGTACTATATCCTGCCCCTTGTCCCCCAGTGTATTATATCCTGCTGCCCCTTGCCCCCCAGTGTATTATATCCTGCTGCCCCTTGCCCCCCAGTGTATTATATCCTGCTGCCCCTTGCCACCCTGTGTATTATATCCTGCTGCCCCTTGCCCCTCAGTGTATTATATCCTGCTGCCCCTTGTCCCCCAGTGTATTATATCCTGCTGCCCCTTACCCCCCCCCCCAGGGTACTATATCCTGCCCCTTGCCCCAAGTGTATTACATTCTGCCCCTTGACCCCCAGTGTATTATATCCTGCCCCTTGACCCCCAGTGTATTATAACCTGCCCCTTGACCCCCAGTGTATTATATCCTGCCCCTTGATCTCCAGTGTATAGCCTCCGCCCCCCCCCCCCCCACCACCATGACGTTTGCCTTTACTAACATGTGACAGAGAGTGGCCGATGGTGCAGAGCTCACTGATATCAGTGCTTTTCTGTAAGCCACCGGGGTAGCATGTCCGTCCATGACATTTCTTCCCTCCTAAGTCTTACCCATCACCTGTGAGTGATATTATTGAGAAGTGGAAGGAACCGCAGCAAGCTCAGCCACAAAGTGGAGACCCCATAATGTTACAGAGTGTGTGTGTGTGTGGGGGGGGGGGCTGAATAGCAGAGGGCAGAAAAGTTACCAACGCTCTGCTGACTCCATAACTGCAGAGTCCGGACCTCCTCTGGTGTAACATCAGCACAAACAACTCGCCCCCATCGAGAGCTTCATGGTAGAGCAGCTGCATGCAGCCTTACATCACCAAGCACAATGCCGAGCGTCGGATGGAGTGGTGTAAAGCCGCCACCACTGGACTCTGGAGGAGACGTGCTGTGTGCAGTGATGGATCACACTTCTCTACCCGGTGTCTGATGGAGGAGTCTGGGTTTGGTGATTCCAGGAGAATGTTACCCCCTGACTGCACTGTGCCCGCTGTACAGATGGTGGAGGAGGATAACGCTATGGGATTGTTATCAGGGGGCGGCCTCTTAGTCCCAGTGAAGGTTCCAGTGTAGCTTCCAGCTTTGTGGGAACAGTTTGGGGAAGACCCTTTTCTGTCCCCCATGACTGTGCCCAGTGCACAAGGACCATACAGACATGGAGGGGAATTTGGTAGAAGAACATGACTTGGCCGGGATGAGCGCTCGTGTATTTGGGGGAGTCTGGAGAGGGCTATCTTATGTGAATGGCCAGTGAGACAGCCCACCATCTACTTTTATGTTTGTGCATACCATAATAAATTTGTGGTCACTCAGCTTTTATGAGCTTTTATAACAGATGTTGCTTTTATGTTTTGTATGGATCATTTTGCTCTTCATTTTTGAATAACTTGTGATAGTTTGCCACTTTTGTTCTTACGCATTGCTACCTAACGTTGATATAATTGATTTGAAAAGATACTGTTTTGTCCCGTTACAGGACGTGGAAAGCTGTCCCTTTAAATTCCCTGTTGCCATGGAGGGTGAGGTCAGAGAAAGTCCATGTGAGTTGGAATCACTTCCTGCTGCTGCAGTTTGTGGCTGTGAGTCTGAAGACCAGGGAGTGAGACAGAGCTGGTCTGGGAGGCTGGCAGAGGCCTGGCCATCCTCAGCCTGGCTGCGCCCTCCTACATAGGCACGCCAGCAGGTACGTCCCTGTCTCATAATAATAATAATAATATTTATCCAGCACTTTTTTTACAGATGATTTTACTGTGAAGTTAACTAAAAGAATGCACAAAGTTGCTGCCATAGTTTTGTGCCGCAGAACTCGCAAACTAAAGCCATCCAAAAGACGTAAAAATTATATATATATATATATATATATATATATATATACGCAGAGATGAGGCTATCCTAATGTCTCATTTAGTCAGGTGCCAGCTCTCATCACTGGCGATGGTGGCACATCACACATACAGGAACCTACAAGCCTCAGATTAAGCATTTGTGTCCTACTCATGGAAGTGACCGCTATGTACAATTCTTTTTAACTCTATGAGCGAAGAAGGGATGAGAGAGTCGGCGTTAACGATGATGGACTCAGAAATTAGGGAATCAAGTGGTTAATTAGTTTGTAATTCATTCTTTTTTTTAATACCGATCAGATTGCTGGTCTGTGTACAGAGTCTCGCTATATGACATACTATTGCTTTCAGGGGAGAATACTTCCATAATACGGCACGTCGTGGTAGATACGGTAGGGCACCATAAACATCTATGGGCAGTGCACTACAGTTCATAGATTATATGCGGCTGCAACATGGCAGTCTGGACGGCCTAAAAACTGGCAAAAAGTTTCAGTGGTAATCTGATAATCGTCCCGTCTCGTTCCCAATTATTTGCCGATGTAAACATGTCTGCAATGAAAGAGCAAAACGATCCTTCACTGGGTAATTTGATGTTAAACCAGCAAAAAAATCCTGATATTAATCCTTTACGGTTGACACCCTAAAGTATGAATTCTAAAGGCGGGGTATATTTCCTACAACGTATTTGCTATAAACCGCCACACTTTTTATTGTACTTCAATTCACTTTAGTGTCCTACAAAAAAAAGTAAAGACTCACTAATCTATATGAATGTATTAGGTAGGCAAAAGAGAAACGGAATACAGGAAACAAGCCAAATAAACAAGCCAATACTCCCGAACCTTGTTCACACTGTTTTTATTTTAAACAAAAAAAAAACTTTCAGAAAGGTGGATATGGATGCAAAATAATATATGAATTGAATACCATGGCGACAATTTAAGTTTAGGATAAATGTATGTATATATATACAGTGGAGAAAATAAGTATTTGATATACTGCCAAGTTTGCGAGAGGTGTGTAATTTTTATCATAGGTACACTTCACCTGTGAGAGACAGAATGTAAAAATACAGAAAATCACATTGTATGAATTTTACAGAATTAATTTGCATTTTATTGCATGAAATAAGTACCGTATATACTCTATTATAAGACGACCCGAGTATAAGCCGACCCCCCTAATTTTGCCACAAAAACTGGGAAAACTTAATGACTCGAGTATAAGCCTAGGGTGGAAAATGCAGCAGCTACTGGTAAATTTCAAAAATAAAAATAGATACCAATAAAAGTAAAATTAATTGAGACATCAGTAGTTTAAGTGTTTTTGAATATCCATATTGAATCAGGAGCCCCATATAGTGCTCCATACAGTTCATGATGGCCCCATAAGATGCTCCATATTAAAATATGCCCCATATAATGCTGCACAAATGTGGATTATGGCCCCATAAGATGCCCCATACAGATAACTGCCCCATATAATGCTGCACATGGCCACATAAGATGCTCCATACAGACATTTGCCCCCATATAATGCTGCACATGGCCACATAAGATGCTCCATATAGATAACTGCCCCATATAATGCTGCACATGGCCACATAAGATGCTCCATACAGACATTTCCCCCCATATAATGCTAAGCATGGCCACATAAGAGGCTCCATACAGATATTTGCCCCGTACAATGCGCCACAAATGTTGATTATGACCCCATTAGATGCCCCATACAGATATTTGCCCCCATATAATGCTGCACATGGCCCCATACAGATGCTCCATACAGATATTTGCCCCCATATCATGCTACACATGGCCACATAAGATTCCCCATACAGATATTTGCCCCTATATAATGCTGCACATGGCCACATAAGATGCTCCATACAGATATTTGCCCCATATGCTGTTGCTGCGATTAAAAAAAATTACATACTCTCAGGCCCCCGGCACTTGCTATACTCACCTTTCCCGTTCCACCGCTGACCGCCGCTGTGTCTTCCCATCCTCTGCGCCGACGTTCAGGAAGAGGGCGGCGCGCACTAATCGCGTCACCGTGCCCTCTGACCTGAGCGTCACTGCGGAAGACACAGCGGCGCCAATGGTGGAATGAGGAGCAGGTGAGTATCGCGCACTGCCCCGTCATACTTACCTGCTCCTGTGCTCCTGGCGCAGTCGCTGCACGTCTGTTCCCCGGCGCCGCATTTTCTTCCTGTAGTGAGTGGTCACCGTTACCGCTAATTACAGTAATGAATATGCGGCTCTACCTCTATGGGATGTGGAGCCGCATATTCATTACTATAATGAGCGGTACCATGTGACTGCTCACTACAGGAAGAAAATGCGGCGCTGGAAGAAGCAGGAACGTGCAGGGACCGCACCAGGAGCAGATGAGTATAATTAGACAGCCCCCGCTCCCCCTCCCCTGCCGACCCCTGGGTATGACTCGAGTATAAGCCGAGAGGGGGACTTTCAGCACAAAAAAGTGGGCTGAAAATCTCAGCTTATACTCGAGTATATACTGTATTTAATACAATAGAAAAACAGAACTTAATATTTGGTACAGAAACCTTTGTTTGCAATTACAGAGGTCAGATGTTTCTTGTAGTTCTTGACCAGGTTTGCACACACTGCAGCAGGGATTTTGGCCCACTCCTCCGTACAGATCTTCTCCAGATCTTTCAGGTTTTGGAAGCAACATTGAGTTTCAGCTTCCTGCAGAGATATTCTATTGGGTTCAGGTCTGGAGACTGGCTAGGCCACTCCAGGGCTTTGAAATGCTTTTTATGGAGCCACACCTTAGTTCCCCTGGCTGTGTGTTTTGGGTCATTATGTTGGAAGACCCAGCCACGACCCATCTGCAATTCTATTAACCCCTTTACCCCCAAGGGTGGTTTGCGCCGGGCCAATTTTTACAATTCTGACCACTGTCCCTCTATGAGGTTATAACTCTGGAACGCTTCAACGTATCCGTTTTCTCATGACATATTGTACTTCATGATAGTGGTAAAATTTCTTCGATATAACTTGCGTTTATTTGTGAAAAAACGGAAATTTGGCTAAAATTTTGCAATTTTCCAACTTTGAAATTTTATGCCCTTAAATCATAGAGATATGTCATGTAAAATAATTCATAAGTAACATTTCCCACATGTCTACTTTACATCAGCACAATTTTGGAACCAACATTTTTTTTTTGTTAGGGAGTTATAAGGGTTAAAAGTTGACCAGCAATTTCTCATTTTTACAACACCAATATAACCAAGAGTGACACCATTCTAAAAACTGCACCCCTCAAGGTGCTCAAAACCACATTCAAGAAATTCAAGAAGTTTATTAACCCTTCAGGAATTTTTGGAATGTTTGAAAAAAAGTGTTTTTTTTCACAAAAAATTTACTTCAGCTCCAATTTGTTTTATTTTCCCAAGGGTAACAAAAGAAATTGTATGCCAAAAGTTGTTGTGCCATTTGTTCTGAGTACGCCGATACCCCACATGTGGGGGTAAACCACTGTTTGGGCGCATGGCAGAGCTCGGAAGGGAAGGAGCGCCGTTTGACTTTTCAATGCAAAATTGACTGGAATTGAGATGGGACGCCATGTTGCGTTTGGAGAGCCCCTGATGTGCCTAAACATTGAAACCCCCCACAAGTGACACCATTTTGGAAAGTAGACCCCCTAAGGAACTTATCTAGCTGTGTTTTGACAGCTTTGAACCCCCAAGTGTTTCACTACAGTTTATAATGCAGAGCCGTGAAAATATATATATATTTTTTTTCCCCAAAAATTATTTTTCAGCCCCCAGTTTTGTATTTTCCCAAGGGTAACCGGAGAAATTCGACCCCAAAAATTATCCAATTTGTCCTGAGTACGCTGATACCCCATATGTGGGGGGAACCACCGTTTGTGCGCATGACAGAGCTCGGAAGGGAAGGAGCGCCATTTGGAATGCAGACTTAGATTGATTGGTCTGCAGGCGTCACGATGCATTTGCAAAGCCCCTGATGCACCTAAACAGTAGAAACCCCCCAGAAGTGACATCATTTTGGAAACTAGACCCCCAAGGAACTTATCTAGATGTGTGGTGAGAACTTTGAACCCCCAAGTGTTTCACTACAGTTTTTTAACGCAGAGTCGTGAAAATAAAAATTTATTTTTTTCCCACAAAAATATTTTTTTTAGCCCCCCAAATATTTATTTTCCCAAGGGTAACAAGAGAAATTGGACCCCAATAGTTGTTGTCCAATTTGTCCTGAGTATGCTGATACCCCATACGTTTGGGCGGGAGAGCTCGGAAGGGAAGTAACACGGTTTTACTTTTTCAACACAGAATTGGCTGGAATTGAGATCGGACGCCATGTCGCGTTTGAAGAGCCCTGATGTGCCTAAACAGTGGAAACCCCCAATTCTAACTGAAAACCTATCCCAAACACACCCCTAACCCTAATCTCAACCATAGCCCTAACCACATCCCTAACCCTGACACACCCCTAACCCTAATCCCAACCGTAAATGTAACCGAAACCCTAACTTTAGCCTCAACCCTAACTTTAGCCTCAACCCTAACTTTAGCCCCAACCCTAACTGTAGCCCTAACCCTAACCTTTCCTATTTAGGACGTTTCTTTTTTTTTTACACATCTAAAAAAAATTTTTTTTTACTTTGTCCCAGGGGGGACATCACTGTATAGTGACAGATCGCTGATCTGACACTTTGCAGAGCAGTGTGTCAGATCAGCGATCTGGTGTGCCCTGCCGCAGGCTTACAGGCGCCTGCTCTGGACCCGGGAGTACTCCCTGCAGGACTCGGAGGTAGCCCCGTGGCCATTTTGGATCCGGGGCCTGCAGGGAGGAGACGCTCGGTATAAGGTGAGTACATCGCCTTGTACCGATTGTCTCAGGGAAGCCCGCAGGGAGCCCCCTCCCTGCACGATGCTTCCCTGTACCGCCAGCACACTGCGATCATGTTTGATCACGGTGTGTCGGGGGTTAATGTGTCAGGAGCGGTCCGTGACCGCTCCTAGCACATGGTGCCGGATGTCATCTGCGATAGTCAGCTGACACTCGGCCGCGCTCCCCCCGTGAGCGCGGCTGATCGCGTATGACGTACTATCCCGTCGGTGGTCATACGGGCCCACCCCTCCTCGAAGGGATAGTACGTCCTATATCAGAAAGGGGTTAATGAGGGAAGGAGGTTGTTGAACAAAATCTCGCAATATACTACCCCATCCATTCTCTCTTCAATGCGGTGCAGTCATCCTGTTCCCTTTGCAGAAAGCACCCCCAAAGTATAATGTTTCCCCCATCATGCTTCATGGTTGGGACAGTGTTCTTGGGGTTGTACTAATCCTCCTCCTTCCTCCCAAACAGCGAGTGGAGTTGATACCAAAAAGTTCTAGTTTGGTCTCATCTGACCACATGACATTCTCCCATGTCTCCTCTGGATCATCTAGATGATCATTGGTGAACTTCACACGGGCCTGGACATGTTCTGGTGTGAGCAGAGGGACCTTGCATGCCTTGCAGGATTTTAAAGGGAACCTGTCACCTCAAATTGGCGGGATATTTAAATTAGTTTTTACCGGTCCGATGGGCGGCGTTTCCTCTTCATTTCTCCACCCCGTCCGTCCCTGTTGTCCGCAATATGTTCGTGAATTAGAGTTTGTGTTCGCCATAGTTGGCGCATGCGCAGTATGCTTTGCCCAACTGCAGGCAAAGCCAAAAAGCATTACTGCGCATGCGCCCGCGCACTGTGTCCCGGAAGTATTTTGCTGTGTTGCGGGACATATTGCACGGGTGCATGCGCAGTAATGCTTTTCGGCTTTGCCCGCTGTTGGGCAAAGCATACTGCGCGTGCGCCACCGAAGATTGCATTGCGCATGCGCCAACCATGGCGCACACAAACATTAATTCACTAACATATTGCGAACAACAGGAACGGACGGAGTGGAGAAATGAAGAGGAAACGCCGCCCATCGGACCGGTAAAAACTCATTGAAATATCCCCCCAATTTGAGGTGACAGGTTCCCTTTAATTCATGACGGCGTCGTAGTGTCTAACAGTTATATTTGAGACTGTGGTCCCAGCTCTCTTCAGGTCATTGACCAGGTCCTCCCATGTAGTTCTTAGCTGATTCCTGACCTTTCTCAGATTTTTCCTTACCCCACAAGGTGAGATCTTACATGGAGTACCAAACCGAGGAAGATTGACAGTCATCTTGTGTTTCTTCCATTTTCTAATAATTGTGCCAACAGTTGTTGCCTTCTCACCAAGCTGCTTGCTTATTGTCCTGTAGCCCATCCCAGCCTTGTGCAGGTCTACAATTTTGTCTCTGGTGTCCTTAGACAGCTCTCTGGTCTTGGCCACAGTGGAGAGGATGGAGTGTGATTGAGTGTGTGGACAGGTGTCTTTTATACAGGTAACGAGTTCATACAGCTGCAATTAATCCAGGTAATGAATACAGATTAGGAGGCTTCTTCTAACAGAAAAACGAACAGGTCTGTGAGAGCCAGAATTCCTTCTGGTTGATAAGTGATCAACTACTTATTTCATGCAATAAAATACAATTTATTCATGTGAAAATCATACAATGTGCTTTTTTATTTTTACATTCTGTCTCTCCCAGGTGAAGTGTACCTACGATAAAAATTACAGACCACTCTATTCTTTGTAGGTGCAAAAACTTGCAAAATCGGCAGTGTATCAAATACTTATTTTCCCCACTGTATATAATATTAGAAAAGAAATTTAGCATAATTGGTACAAGATAAAAAGAATCACAGCAATAAAATTCACAATACCAAACAATACAATGAAAACTAATAGAACCCACATCTGCATAAAATCGTGCAGCAAAGGATGTGTTTGCAGTGGGCCAGTGGCACAGAATGTGGAGTGCACAGGGCAGGTGATGTAATATCCCTATATATTTGTGATATTTTATAGCTTTCACATGTATAAAGTTATTATGGTGTTGTGATATTACTTTTAATTTTGGGTCAATAGGATTAGATCGATAAATTGTCTTTATTTTCTTCATATCATATATATATTTTTTGCATCAATATCCTTTCTGCTGTGTTTTTACAAAATACCAGTGTGAACCGGAATGTTTTCAGTATTGTTTCTCTTTTTGCCTACCTGATCCAGTCTTAAAGATTGATTTTTTTTTATTTTTTTTTTAAATGATAAGCTGAAAGTATTATCGGAAGCACTTTGCCCCATATGAACAAAATATGTGCTGCTCATTGTTCTATGTATACAGGATGGTAAACGAGCGCTGAACAACTTCAATATAATTGGATTTCTCATTGCTGACTGGGAAGTGGTCCATGACATTTGTATTTTTGACTCAATGGGGGCTCAGGGCTTTGAGGTATTAGTCACAGGCTAGTTTTGGATGAGCATTTTGTGGACACTTTTTTTGCGCCACTATTTCGCATGCTTTTCCCTTTCCAGCTTGATTGCTGGTCCAAAGGCCTAAACTGGCTTCTTTGTGGAAATCTGGACCAAATACAAACAACATGGGAAGGTTTTTAAAGGCAAACATACTGGTAGACCAAGGAAGACATCAAAGCATGAAGACCGGAAACTTAAAGCAATATGTCTCCAAAACAGGAAATGCACAACAAAACAAATGGAGAACGAATGGGTGGAAACTGGAGTCAACGTCTGTGACCGAACTGTAAGAAACCGCCTAAAGGTAATGGGATTTACATACAGAAAAGCTAAACGAAAGCCATCATTAACACCTAAACAGAAAAAAACAAGGTTACAATGGGCTAAGAAAAAGCAAACGTGGACTGTGAATGACTGGATGAAAATCATATTCAGTGATGAATCACAAATCTGCATTGGGAAGGTGATGATGATGGAACTTTTGTTTGGTGCCGTTCAAATGAGATTTATAAAGATGACTGCCTGAAGAGAACATGCAAATTTCCACAGTCATTGATAATATGGGGCTGCATGTCAGGTAATGGCACTGGGGAGATGGCTGTCATTACATCTTCAATAAATGCACAAGTTTATGTTGATATTTTGGACACTTTTCTTATCCCATCGATTGAAAGGATGTTTGGGGATGATGAAATCATTTTTCTAGATGATAATTAGTGATGAGCGAGTATACTCGTTGCCTGGGTTTAACCAAGCATGCTTGGGTGATCTCCGAGTATTTGTGACTGCTCGGAGATTTGGTTTTCCTTGCCTCCTCAGCTGCATGATTTACAGCTGATAGACAGCTTGAATACATGTGGGGATTCCCTAGCAACCAGGCAACCCCCACATGTACTCAGGCTGGTTAGCAGCCGTAAATCATGCAGCTGCGTCCACAAAAACTAAATCTCCTAACAGTTACAAATACTCGGAGACCACCCGAGCGTGCTGGGGAAAACCCCAGCAATGAGTACTCTCGCTCATCACTAATGATAATGACTCCTGCCATAGAGCAAAAACTGTGCAAACATTCCTTGAAAAAAAGACACATAAGGTCAATGTCATGGTCTGCAAATAGTCCGGATCTCAATCCAATTGAAGATCTTTGGTGGAAGTTGAAGAAAATGGTCCATGACAAGGCTCCAACCTGCAAAGCTGATCTGGCAACAGCAATCAGAGAAAGTTGGAGCCAGATTGAGTCCTGTGTGACCCTCATTAAGTCTGTGCCTCAGAGACTGAAAGCTGTTAGAAAAGCCAGAGGTGGTGCAACAAAATACTAGTGATGTTTTGGAGTGTTTTTTTTTTTTTGTTTGTTTGTTGGTTTTTCATGACTCCATAATTTTTACCCTATGCTTGGTTAAAAAAAGTAACAAATACTGACTACCACATTTTTTGGTCTTGATTTCTTTTAGTGTTTCTTAAAGGGAATCTGTCACCCCCAAAATCGTATATGAGCTGCTGCCACCGGTATTAGGGGCTTATCTACAGCATTCTGTAATGGATTCTATGATGCTGTAGATAAGCCCACGATGTAATCTGAAAGATGAGAAAAAGAGGTTATATTATATTGAGGTCCGGTCCGATGAGTGACGTGGTCCGGTCCAGCGCCTCCTATCTTCATAGGATCACGTCCTCTTCTGGTCTTCTTGCTGCGGCTCCGGCGCAGGTGTACTTTGTCTGTCCTGTTGAGGGCAGAACAAAGTACTGCAGTGCGCAGGTGCCGAGCCTCTCTGACCTTTCCCACACCTGCGCACTGCAGTACTTTGTTCTGCCCTCAACAGGACAGACAAAGTACACCTGCGCAGGAGCCGTGGCAAGAAGACAAGAAGAGGACGTCATCGTATGAAGATAGGAGGCGCCGGACCGCAGCGGGACCGCCGCTGGGTGAGTATAATCTAACCTCTGTTTCTCATCTTTCAGGTTACATCGGGGGCTTATCTACAGCATTGCAGAATACATTACAAAATGCTGTAGATAAGCCTCTGATTCCGGTGGCCGCAGCTCATATATGATTTTGGGGGTGACAGACTCCTGATAAAGCCAGAAAGTTGCCATTTGAATTGACTTTAGTTTTGTGCCAGGTCTGTGATCTGCTTTTTTATACAAAATTAAACAACTGAATGAACATCCTCCAAGGCCGGTGATTCCATAATTTTTTGCCAGAGGTTGTAGACATGAGCAACAAGATTTTCACTACCATATAGTCCAGCGTTCACATTGGTATCCCAGTGCTAACTATCTTTAGGGAAAAGAAAGATTGTGCATGTTGAAAAACAACATGTCCAATCTTTGTTGGGGACAGTTAGGCTGCCCCCATTTACATTATATGACTATTTCTTCATATAATCCTGGGGTCGTAGCTACGAGGGTGGGTTTGTAGGGAAAGTGCCTTAGGTTCTGGGCCCCTGAGTGGTGCACTCCTTTCGTTATGTCAGAACATAATGTCCCTTTTTGCTGCCAGTAGTTTCTTTCACATATTCGTGCTGTAGAAAATTGATGCAGCTCTGACCACAGGGAGATCTTCACAGTCATGGTTGCAACACAAAATCATGCTTGGGTGGTTTGTGGTTTCCTTGGTTAAAAATAGAAAAATGATTTTACTTTCTGCTCAAAAGGGAAAGGATATAAACTCCCAGTTGAAGAGAATGTGCAAAAAAAAAAAAAGATACAGGGATATTTTATGTGAGTGCTTAATTAGGCCCAAAAGTTACTTGTTAATGAATCAGCTCATTGACCATGATCCTTTAAGTCCGTGTTCCCCAACTCCGGTCCTCAAGAGCCACCAACAGGTCATGTTTTCAGGATTTCCTTAGTATTGCCCAGGTGATAATTGCATCACATGGACAGACAAGCATTCAATAACCTGTGCAATACTAAGGAAATCCTGAAAACATGACCTGTTGGTGGCTCTTGAGGACTGGAGTTGGGGAACACAGCTTTAATTGGGCACTCAGCGATTAGTGATCAGTTGTGATCTGTAGGGAAACCTTGGCGGTAACTGCGTCTTATCTCTGCAGCACCACCACTGAAGAAATTAAGTATTACACAGTGCACGATCAAATCAATGGTTGTCCTTATAATCTAGGACAGGTCCTCCAGAGAAAGATGATCTTTATAGCTGCTGTTCAATAAAAGGGACCTTGTCTATTAAAGGGGTTGTGTCAAGAGGTGACAACATACTGAGCACGCCACTGAATGCTATGGCGCTCGAGCATGTGCAATACTACTCCTTTAAAAGTCTGTGGAACTGAGAATCTGTGGATATCTGATAATTTGCATTTATTTTGTTACTACATAATGTAAATTTGCATCATGGATGCAAGAGGTATGCAGAGCAGCAGGCTCAGGAACTGAACCTGCACCATAGTCAACAGGTGCCAGCTGTGCAACACAGCTAGCACCTGCCTGTAACAGCTTCAATCATCGCTTCTGATTAACCATTTAAATGCAGCTGTTAATTACTGACCGTGGCCTTTTTAAATGGCTTGTGTTTCCGATGCACGAGTGCAAAAGCGCTCTGCGCCCTACCCCAGCAATGCGATCGCTGTGTGCTTATGGGTTACAGTTCCTGCCCAATATATAATAATCATTTTATTTTGTATAGCGCCAACGTATTCCACAGGACTTTACAATTAAGCGAGGACATATACAGAAAAATAAATTCAATACCAGTAAAGACCGTTACAGGAGGAGTGAGGAGCTGCTCGCAAGCTTACAATCTACAAGGAAATAAGGGGACACGATAAGTGAAAAGTGCTTGTTATTTCAGATCTAGCAATTGTAATAAATAGAGATTTTCATATGAATCTGCATGATCCCCGGTCATCAGCCACTGTGTTTAAGTGCAGTTATTATGTGCATGGTGCGTGTGAAGACAGATGAAAATAGGAGGGAGCAGATTATGAATAATATTTAGAAGGAGGAAACGGGGAAAGTTAGGTAGTGAGTTGAGGTGATAGCCTAAACAAGCCTATGTGCACACGTTCAGGAATGTCTGCAAAAATTTTCCTGGACTTTTTGTGCAGGAAAAGCTTTTTTTTTTTTTAGCGTTTTTTTTCTGCTGAAAATGGCCATAAAAAAGCGAAAAAAAAACCCGAAAAATCCTGAACGTGTGCACATAGCCTTAAAGATATGTGTTTTTAAAGCACACTTATAAGAGTGGGGGCTTGGTAACAGTTGGATCGTGTGGGGTAGCGCAGTTCTCTGGCACAGCACGGGAGAAGTCTTGGTGACGGAGATGTGAGGTTCAAATTATGGAGGTTGTTAGTTTTAGGTCAATTTCAGAAGAGAGAGAACATATAGGGCAATAGACAGAGATGAGGGAGGAGATATAGGGTGGTGCAGAACTGTGGAGAACTTTGTGGGTGAGAGAGATGAGTTTATATTTTATTCTGTAGTGATGAGTAGCCAGTGTAATGACTGGCTCAGGATGGAGGCATCGGTGAAGCGGCTGGACAGAAATACGACCCTGTTTGCCGTATTCAGGATGGATTGGAGAGGAGAGAGTTTAGTAACAGGGAGGACGATCAAGGGAGAGTTGCAGTAGTCTAGGCGAGAGTGAATAAGAGCAACAGTAAGCATTTAAGCAGTTTGAAAGGTGAGAAAAGATTGGATTTTGGAGAGATTTTTAAGATCTAGATGACATGAGCGAGTGAGTGATCGGATATAGGGAATAAAGGAAAGTTGAGTGTCAAATATAACCCCAAGACAACGGGCGTGCTGCTTGAGAGTTATGGTTGAACCCTTTAAGGTAATTTCAATGTCAGGTAGAGTTATGAGGTTTTCATAGGAGAATCTCAATATCACGACACAGCTGTCGGGTAACCCGGGACGAAGGGCTCCTTCCCTGTCCCTAACTCTAGGGGGTGCCCTAGCTTTCCCTTCTGAAGGTGAAGATGCCGGGACCTCCACCCTTGCCTTATCTCCTGAGTCAGCCCTCCGTCTGTTCTCTTCCACCACCCAGGAAAGAGGGGCGCTACTGTTCACTATAGTGCACCAACCCAACAAACAAGGCAACACAAACAAGGGTTAACAGAAAACTCTAGGCATACAAAATATTCACTCACATATAACAGATGAATGTATCGGGACGTGGAGGTAGGGGAATACACCAAATAGAGAAGGATAGGGAATTACCACACATACAGTACAAACCAAGCAACAGTCACTGACAACTCCTCCAACTCTCCTTCTCATATGAACGCCTCTCACTCTGTTAGCCATGCAGCAAATTCTAGCTCTGACAAGGATTTGCAACAGAACCCAGATTATAAAGGGGAAAGGAGTGGCTAACTCAGCTCAGCTATGAGCACAGAGATTTCCAACATGGCTGATTGACCCCTGTTCTCAAAGAAGGCTTAAACACCATTAAAATGAAGAAATTCTTCTTCTCAGCGCCGAAGTAGGAGCAATATGATGCTGCAGTCTTCTGGCTGCACACTGTCGCGGTTAACCCCGTGACCCTCAACTTAAACTATATACTGCAGTTTTTCTGTACATCGTTAAGCACTTAAATGATCACACGTTTTAGTCTTCACAGAGGACTAAAAACGAATGTAAAGGTAAAAAAGCTATTGTAAATATATATATATACATACACATTATATACACACACATACAATATATATGTTTATGTGTGCACAGTGGCCTGCAGAATTTTGGGCACCCCTGGTCAAAATTACTTATATTGTGAACAGTTAGGCAAGTTGAAGATGAACTGATCTCTAAAGGGCCCGAAGTTAAAGATGACACATTTTCTTTGTACTGTATTTTAGGCAAAAATATATGTATATTGTTATATTTTACATTTTAAAAATTAATTATAAAAAGCAAAATGGGCCAATGCAAAAGTTTGGGCACCCTTGGAGATTTGTGGGCTCAGATAACTTTGTCCAATGTTTCAGACCTTAATTACCCTGCTAGGGTTAATACTTGTTCACTAACATTGTTAGGAAAGGTCAGGTGATGCAAATTTCCCAGTTTTATAAAAACCCAGCCGCCTCTAACCTCCTGCCAAAGACTGCAGCCATGTGTTCTTCTAAGCAGCGGCCTAGCACTCTGAAAGTGGTGGATGCCCACAAAGCAGGTGAAGGCCAAACAAGATGGCAAAATGTTTTCAAGTTGCCCTTTCCTCAGTTTGAAATGTGAGCTGAGATGGCAGCTATCAGGAACAATGGAGATCAAGATAAGGTCTGGAAGACCAAGCAAAATTTCAGTGAGGGCTGCTCGTAGGAATGCTACAGAGGCAAATCGGAACCCCTGCTTGATTGTAAAAGACCTTCAGAAAGATTTAGCAGACTCTGGAGTTGTGGTATATTGTTCTACTGTTCAGAGATGCCTGCACAAATATGGCCTTCATGTAAGAGTCATCAGAAGAAAATCTCTCCTGCATCCTCGCCATAAAATTCAGCGGTAGAAGTATACAAAAGAACATCTAAACAAGCCTGATTCATTTTGGAAACAAGTCCTGTGGACCGATGAGGTTAAAATAGAACTCTTTGGCTACAATGATCAAAGGTATGTCGTATGTGTGAAGAAAAAGGGCACAGAATTTCAAGAAAACATCTCGTCAACTATTCAGCATGGGAGTGGATCAAAAATTCTATAAAAGTTGATCAAAACACTGTTTGTACCTCAAGATATATCAAGAAAAAAAATCACCTTGTCCTGTAGAAATAGAGCCCTCACACAGCTCCACCAGCGCAAGAATAAGAGATACATGTTTCTGAAAATGGCAACACAACTCGCCATCATACTGACCTAAAAAAAATCATAGTGGCAGGTGATTTTATTAACCCCTTAATCCCATATGACGTACTATCCCGTCGAGGTGTCCTGGGACTTAATTCCCAGTGACGGGATAGTACGTCATATGCGATCGGCCGAGCTCTCGGGGGGAGCGCGGCCGGGTGTAAGCTATGTGCCAGGAGCGGTCACGGACCACCCCCGGCACATTAACCCCCGGCACACTGCGATCAAACATGATCGCATTGTTGCGGCGGCATAGGGAAGCATCGCGCAGGGAGGGGGCTCCTACCTTCTTCTCCCTGCAGGCCCCGTATCCAAAATTGCTGCGGGGCTGCATCCGGTTCCTGCAGGAAGGTGGCTTACCAGCGCCTGCTCAAAGCAAGTGCTGGTAAGCCTGCAGCCCTGCATGTCAGATCGCTGATCTGACACCGTGCTCTGCAAAGTGTAAAAATATATATTCACATGTGTAAAAAATAAATAAATAATAATAATTTCTAAATAAAGAAAAAAAAATTGTTCCCATAAATACATTTCTTTGTCTAAATAATAAAAAAAACAATAAAAGTACACATATTTAGTATCGCCGCGTCCGTAGCGACCCCACCTATAAAACTGTAGTTAACCCCTTCAGTAAACGCGGTAAAAAAAAGAGGCAAAAAACAACGCCTTATCATACCGCCGAACAAAAAGTGGAATAACACGCGATCGAAAAGACGGATATAAATAACCATGGTACCGCTGAAAACGTCATCTTGTCCCGCAAAAAAATGAGCCGCCATACAGCATCATCAGCGAAGAAATACAAAAGTTATAGTCCTCAGAATAAAGTGATGCAAAAATAATTTTTTTTTTCTGTAAAATAGTTTTTATCGTATGAAGGCGTCAAAAAAATGATATAAATGAGGTATCGCTGTAATCGTACTGACCCGAAGAATAAAACTGCTTTATCCATTTTACCAAAGGTGGAATGGTATAAAAGCCCCCCCGCCCCCCCCCCCCCCCCCAAAAGAAATTCATGAATAACTGGTTTTTGGTCATTCTGCCTCACAAAAATCGCAATAAAAAGCGATAAAAAAATGTCACGTGCCCGAAAATGTTACCAATAAAAACATCAACTCGTCCCGCAAAAAACAAGACCTCACATGACTCTGTGGACCAAAATATGGAAAACTTATAGCTCTCAAAATGTGGTAACGCAAAAAGTATTTTTTGCAATAAAAGGCGTCTTTTAGTCTGTGACGGCTGTCAATCATAAAAATCAGCTAAAAAAAGCTATAAAAGTAAATCAAGCCCCCCTTCATCACCCCCTTAGTTAGGGGAAAAATAAAATAAAAAAATGTATTTATTTCCATTTTCCCATTAGGGTTAGGGCTAGGGTTGGGGCTAGGGTTAGGGTTTCAGTTAGAATTGGGGGTTTCCACTGTTTAGGCACATCAGGGCTCTCCAAATGCGACATGGCGTCCGATCTCAATTCCAGCCAATTCTGCGTTGAAAAAGTAAAACCGTGCTCCTTCCCTTCCGAGCTCTCCCGTGCGCCCAAACAGGGGTTTAGCCCAACATATGGGGTATCGGCGTACTCAGGACATATTGGACAACAACTTTTGGGGTTGTCCAACTTTTGGGGTCCATTTTTTCTTGTTACCCTTGGGAAAATAAAAATTTTGGGGGCAAAAAAACATTTTTGTGGGAAAAAAATTATTTTCTGTTTTCACGGCTCTGCGTTATAAACTGTAGTGAAACACTTGGGGGTTCAAAGTTCTCACAACACATCTAGATAAGTTCCTTGGGGGCTCTAGTTTCCAATATGGGGTCACTTGTGAGAGGTTTCTACTGTTTAGTTACACCAGGGGCTCTGTTGTGAATTCTGTGGCAGAGCTCCCTCCTGTGGTCACAAGCGGTACTTCGGCTGATTCTCTCTGTGAGCTTCCGTTGGTGGAGGAAAGTGGTACTGCGGCTTCTGAGTTTCCTCCCTCAGGTGATCTGGTGAGGTCGTTAGGTGCTTCTCTACTTAACTCCACCTAATGCTTTGATCCTGGCTTCCTGTCAATGTTCCAGTGTTGGACTTACTTTTCCCTGGATCATTCCTGTGGCCTGCTGCTCTGCATAGCTAAGTTCTTCTTTACTATTTGTTTGCTATTTTTTCTGTCCAGCTTGTCTAATTTGTTGCTGGAAGCTCTGGGACGCAAAGGGTGTACCTCCGTGCCGTTAGTTCGGTACGGAGGGTCTTTTTGCCCCCTTTGCGTGGTTTTCTTTAGTGTTTTGTGTAGACCGCAAAGTTGCCTTTTCTATCCTCGCTCTGTTAAGAAAGTCGGGCCTCACTTTGCTGAATCTATTTCATCTCTACGTTTGTCTTTTCATCTTAACTCAGTCATTATATGTGGGGGGCTGCCTTTTCCTTTGGGGTATTTCTCTGAGGCAAGGTAGGCTTATTTTCTATCTTCAGGCTAGTTAGTTTCTCAGGCTGTGCCGAGTTGCATAGGCAGAGTTAGGCGCAATCCACGGCTGCCTCTAGTGTTGTTTGGAGAGGATTAGGGATTGCGGTCTGCAGAGTTCCCACGTCTCAGAGCTCGTTCTATGATTTTGGGTTATTGTCAGATCACTGTATGTGCTCTGACCGCTATGTCCATTGTGGTACTGAATTGCCTTTCATAACAGGGCTCTGCAAATGCAACGTGACGCCTGCAGACCAATCAATCTAAGTCTGCATTCCAAATGGCGCTCCTTCCCTTCCGAGCTCTGCCATGCGCCCAAACGGTGGTTTCCCCCCTCCATATATGGGTTCTCAGCGTACTCAGGACAAATTGGACAACAACTTTTGGGGTCCAATTTCTCCTGTTACCCTTGGGAAAAAAAAAAAACCTCGGGCTAAAAAAATCATTTTTGTGGGAAAAAAATGATTTTTATTTTCACAGCTCTGCGTTATAAACTGAAGTGAAACACTTGGGGGTTCAAAGCTCTCACAACACATCTAGATAAGTTCCTTAGGGGTCTACTTTCCAAAATGGTGTCAGTTTTGGGGGGGTTTCAATGTTTAGGCACATCAGTGGCTCTCCAAACGCAACATGGCATCCCATCTCAATTCCAGTCAATTTTGCATTGAAAAGTCAAATGGCGCTCCTTCCCTTCCGAGCTCTGTCATGCGCCCAAACAGTGGTTTACCCCCACATATGGGGTATTAGCGTACTCAGGACAAATTGCACAACAACTTTTGGGGTCCAATTTCTTCTCTTACCCTTGGGAAAATAAAAAATTGGGGGCGAAAAGATCATTTTTGTGAAAAAATATGATTTTTTATTTTTACGGCTCTGCATTCTAAGCTTCTGTGAAGCACTTGGTGGGTCAAAGTGCTCACCACACATCTAGATACATTCCTTAGGGGGACTACTTTCCAAAATGGTGTCACTTGTGGAGGGTTTCAATGTTTAGGCACATCAGGGGCTCTCCAAACGCAACATGGCGTCCCATCTCAATTCCAGTCAATTTTGCATTGAAAAGTCAAATAGCACTCCTTCCCTTCCGAGCTCTGCCATGCGCCCAAACAGTGGTTTTCCCCCACATATGGGGTATTGGCGTACTCAGGACAAATTGGACAACAACTTTTGGGGTCCATTTTCTCCTTTTACCCTTGGTAAAATAAAATAGATTGGAGCTGAAGTAAATTTTGTGTGAAAAAAAGTTAAATGTTCATTTTTATTTAAACATTCCAAAAATTCCTGTGAAACACCTGAAGGGTTAATAAACTTCTTGAATGTGGTTTTGAGCACCTTGAGGCGTGCAGTTTTTAGAATGGTGTCACACTTGGTTATTTTCTATCATATAGACCCCTTAAAATGACTTCATTTTTTTTTTTTTTTAGGGACCACATCTCATTTGGTGTTGTAAAAATGAGAAATTGCTGATCTTTTAACCCTTATAACTCCCTAACAAAAAAAAAATTTGATTCCAAAATTGTGCTGATGTAAAGTAGACATGTGGGAAATGTTACTTATTAAGTATTTTGTGTGATATATCTCTGTGATTTAACCCCTTCCCGACCTGTGACACAGCGTATGCGTCATGAAAGTCGGTGCCAATCCGACCTGTGACGCATATGCTGTGTCACAGAAAGATCGCGTCCCTGCAGATCGGGTGAAAGGGTTAACTCCCATTTCACCCGATCTGCAGGGACAGGGGGAGTGGTAGTTTAGCCCAGGGGGGGTGGCTTCACCCCCTCGTGGCTACGATCGCTCTGATTGGCTGTTGAAAGTGAAACTTCCAATCAGAGCGATTTGTAATATTTCACCTAAAAAACTGGTGAAATATTACAATCCAGCCATGGCCGATGCTGCAATATTATCGGCCATGGCTGGAAACACTTATGTGCCCCCACCCCACCCCACCGATCGCCCCCCCAGCCCCCCGATCTGTGCAGCGCTCCCCTCCGTCCTGTGCTCCGCTCCCCCGTCCTCCTGTCCGCTCCCCCCGTGCTCCAGTCAACCCCCCCGCACTCCGATCAACCCCACCGCATAGCGATCCCCCCCCGTGCTCCGATCACCCCCCCCTGCACAGCGATCCCCCACCCCGTGCTCCAATCCACCCGCACTCACACCGATCCTCATCCGTGCTCCGACGCCCCCCACCCCGTGCTCCGACGCCCCCCCCCCGTGCTCCGACGCCCCCCGTGCCCTGATCTCCCCCCCCCCCTTATACTTACCGAGCCTGCCGGTGTCCGTCTTCTTTCCTGGGCGCCGCCATCTTCCAAAATGGCGGGCGCATGTGCAGTGCGCCCGCCGAATCTGCCGGCCGGCAGATTCGTTCCAGAGTGAATTTTGATCACTGAGATATAACCTATCTCAGTGATCAAAATAAAAAAATAGTAAATGACCCCCCCCCCCCCTTTGTCACCCCCATAGGTAGGGACAATAAAAAAATAAAGAATTTTTTTTTTTTCACTAAGGTTGGAGTTAGAACTAGGGGTAGGGTTAGGGTTAGGGCTAGGGTTAGGGCTAGGGCTAGGGTTAGGGGTAGGGTTAGGGGTAGGGTTAGGGTTCAGGATATGCACACGTATTCTGGTCCTCTGCGGATTTTTCCGCAGAGGATTTGATAAATCCGCAGTGCTAAACCGCTGTGGATTTTCCGCGGTTTTTCTGCGCATTTCACTGCGGTTTTACAACTGCGATTTTCTATTGGAGCAGTTGTAAAACCGCTGCGGAATCCGCAGAAAGAAGTGACATGCTGCAGAATGTAAACCCCTGCGTTTCCGTGCTGTTTTTCTGCAGCATGTGTACAGCGATTTTTGTTTCCCATAGGTTTACATTGAACTGTAAACTCATGGGAAACTGCTGCGGATCCGCAGCGTGTGCACATACCTTTAGAATTAGGCCATGTGCACACGGTGGCTGAGGATTCACAGCGGATTGGCCGCTGCGGATTCGCAGCAGTGTTCCATCAGGTTTACAGTACCATGTAAACATATGGAAAACCAAATCCGCTGTGCCCATGGTGCGGAAAATACCGCGCGGAAACGCTGTGTTGTATTTTCCGCAGCATGTCAATTCTTTGTGCGGATTCCGCAGCGTTTTACACCTGTTCCTCAATAGGAATCCACAGGTGAAATCCGCACAAAAAACACTGGCAATCCGCGGTAAATCCGCAGGTAAAACGCAGTGCCTTTTACCCGCGCATTTTTCAAAAATGGTGCTGAAAAATCTCATACGAATCCGCAACGTTGGCACATAGCCTTAGGGTTGGGTTGGAATTAGGGTTGTGGTTAGGGTTACGGCTACAGTTGGGATAAGGTTTAGGGGTGTGTTGGAGTTAGAATTGAGGGGTTTCCACTGTTTAGGCACATCAGGGGGTCTCCAAACGCAACATGGCGCCACTATTGATTCCAGCCAATCTTGTATTCAAAAAGTCAAATGGTGCTCCCTCACTTCCGAGCCCCGACGTGTGCCCAAACAGTGGTTTACCCCCACATATGGGGTACCAGCATACTCAGGACAAACTGCGCAACAATTACTGGGGTCCAATTTCTCCTGTTACCCTTGAGAAAATAAAAAATTGCTTGCTAAAACATCATTTTTGAGGTAAGAAAATGATTTTTTATTTTCACGGCTCTGCGTTGTAAACGTCTGTGAAGCACTTGGGGGTTCAAAGTGCTCAGCACATATCTAGATAAGTTCCTTGGGGGGTCTAGTTTCCAAAATGGGGTCACTTGTGGGGGGTTTCTACTGTTTAGGCACACCAGGGGCTCTGCAAACGCAACGTGACGTCCGCAGACAATTCCATCAAAGTCTGCATTTCAAAAGTCACTACTTCCCTTCTGAGCCCCGACGTGCGCCCAAACAGTGGTTTATCCCCACATATGGGGTATCAGCGTACTCAGGAGAAACTGGACAACAACTTTTGGGCTCCAATTTCTCCTGTAACCCTTGGGAAAATAAAAAATTGCTTGCTAAAACATAATTTTTGAGGTAAGAAAATGATTTTTTATTTTCACGGCTCTGCGTTGTAAACGTCTGTGAAGCACTTGGGGGTTCAAAGTGCTCACCACATATCCAGATAAGTTCCTTTGGGGGTCTAGTTTCCAAAATGGGGTCACTTGTGGGGGGTTTCTACTGTTTAGGCACACCAGGGGCTCTGCAAACGCAACGTGACGCCCGCAGACCATTCCATCAAAGTCTGCATTTCAAAAGTCACTACTTCCCTTCTGAGCCCAGACATGTGCCCAAACAGTGGTTTACCCCCACACAAGGGGTATCGGCGTACTCAGAAGAAACTGGACAACAACTTTTGTGGTCCAATTTCTCCTGTAACCCTTGGGAAAATAAAAAATTCTGGGCTAAAAAATTATTTTTGAGGAGAGAAAACGTATTTATTATTTTCACGGCTCTGTGTTATGAACTTCTGTGAAGCACTTGGGGGTTGAAAGTGCTCACCACATATCTAGATAATTTCATTTCGGGGTCTAGTTTCCGAAATGGGGTGACTTGTGGGGGGTTTCTACTGTTTAGTCACATCAGGGGCTCTGGAAACGCAACGTGACGCCCGTAGAGCATTCCATCAAAGTCTGTATTTCAAAACGTCACTACTTCACTTCCGAGCCCCGGCTAGTGCCCAAATAGTAGTTTACCCCCACATGTGGGGTATCACTGTACTCAGGAGAAACTGGACAACAAATATTGGGGTCAAATTTCTCCTGTTACCCTTGGGAAAATTAAAAAATTCTGGGCTAAAAAATTATTTTTGAGGAAAGAAAACGTATTTATTATTTTCACTGCTCTGTGTTATGAACTTCTGTGAAGCACTTGGGGGTTCAAAGTGCTCACCTCACATCTAGATAAGTTCCTTTCGGGGTCTAGTTTCCAAAATGGGGTCACTTGTGGGGGGTTTCTACTGCTTAGCCACATCAGGGGCTCTGCAAACGCAACGTGACGCCCGCAGAGCATTCCATCAAAGTCTGCATTTCAAAACTTCACTACTTCACTTCCGAGCCCCAGCTTGTGCCTAAACGGTGGTTTACCCCCACATATGGGGTATCAGCGTACTCAGGAGAAACTGGACAACAACTTTTGGGGTCAAATTTCTCCTGTTACCCTTGGGAAAATAAAAAATTGCGGGCTAAAAAATCATTTTTGAGAAAAGAAATTTTTTATTTTATTTTCATGGCTCTGCGTTATAAACTTCTGTGAAGCACTTGAGGGTTCAAAGTGCTCACCACACATCTAGATTAGTTCCTTTGGGGGTCTAGTATCCAAAATGGGGTCATTTGTGGGGGATCTCCAATGTTTAGGCACATAGGGGCTCTCCAAACGCGACATGGTGTCCGCTAATGATTGGAGCTAAATTTCCATTTAAAAAGCCAAATGGCGTGCCTTCCGTTCTGAGCCCTGCCGTGCGCCCAAACAGTGGTTTACCCCCACATATGGGGTATCTGCGTACTCAGGACAAACTGGTCAACAACATTTGTGGTCCAATTTCTCCTATTACCATTGGCAAAATAGGAAATTCGAGGCTAAAAATTCATTTTTGAGAAAAGAAAAATTATTTTTTATTTTCATGGCTCTGCATTATAAACTTCTGTGAAGCACCTGGGGGTTCAAAGTGCTCAGTATGCATCTAGATAAGTTCCTTGGGGGGTCTAGTTTCCAAAATGGGGTCACTTGTGGGGGAGCTTCAATGCATAGGCACACAGGGGCTCTCCAAATGCGACATGGTGTCCGCTAACAATTGGAGCTAATTTTCCATTCAAAAAGTCAAATGGCGCGCCTTCCCTTCCGAGCCCTGCCGTGTGCCCAAACAGTGGTTTACCCCCACATATGAGGTATCGGCGTACTCGGGAGAAATTGCTCAACAAATTTTAGGATCTATTTTATCCTATTGCCCACGTGAAAATAAAAAAATTGAGGCGAAAATAAATTTTTTGTGAAAAAAAAGTACTTTTTCATTTTTATGGATCAATTTGTGAAGCACCTGAGGGTTTAAAGTGCTCACTAGGCATCTAGATAAGTTCCTTGGGGGGTCCAGTTTCCAAAATGGGGTCACTTGTGGGGGAGCTCCAATGTTTAGGCACACAGGGTCTCTCCAAACCAGTGGCGTAGGAAGGGGGGTGCGGGGGGGGGGGTGGTCCGCCCCGGGCGGCACAATGCAGGGGGCGGCCGGCGCTGCAGAAGAAAAAAAAAAAAAGACGCCCCTTTAAATCTTCGGGCGGCGCCGTCCGCCGCCACGACCAGGGCCAGCTCCCCCCGCCCCTGGGCCCCCGCCCCCCACTCTATACTCACCTCTCCTGGTTCCTGCGGCGCCGGCAGCTACAGCGTCCTCTGACTCTGCGACGTCTCAGAGCAGAGGGCGCGATGACGTCACTACTGTGCGCGCCGCTCTGCCTCTCTGTCCTGAGCGTCGCAGAGCCGGAGAGACGCTGACTGCACCGGACCTACGCTAGGAACGGGAGAGGTGAGGATTTTACTTTTTTTTTTTTTTCTTTATGTCTGACTGTCTGGGGCTGGGGCAATGCTGGACACACTGGGGCAATACTGGAGACCATGGGGCAGATTGCTGGACACACTGGGGCAGTACTGGAGACCATGGGGCAGAATGCTGGACACACTGGGGCAGTACAGGAGACTATGGGGCAGATTGCTGGACACACTGGGGCAATACAGGAGACCATGGGGCAGATTGCTGGACACACTGGGGCAATACATGAGACCATGGGGCAGATTGCTGGACACACTGGGGCAATACAGGAGACTATGGGGCAGATTGCTGGACACACTGGGGCAATACTGGAGACCATGGGGCAGATTGCTGGACACACTGGGGCAATACTGGAGACCATGGGGCAGATTGCTGGACACACTGGGGCAGTACTGGAGACCATGGGGCAGAATGCTGGACACACTGGGGCAGTACAGGAGACTATGGGGCAGATTGCTGGACACACTGGGGCAATACAGGAGACCATGGGGCAGATTGCTGGACACACTGGGGCAATACATGAGACCATGGGGCAGATTGCTGGACACACTGGGGCAATACAGGAGACTATGGGGCAGATTGCTGGACACACTGGGGCAATACTGGAGACCATGGGGCAGATTGCTGGACACACTGGGGCAATACAGGAGACTATGGGGCAGATTGCTGGACACACTGGGGCAATACTGGAGACCATGGGGCAGATTGCTGGACACACTGGGGCAATACAGGAGACCATGGGGCAGATTGCTGGACACACTGGGGCAATACATGAGACCATGGGGCAGATTGCTGGACACACTGGGGCAATACAGGAGACTATGGGGCAGATTGCTGGACACACTGGGGCAATACTGGAGACCATGGGGCAGATTGCTGGACACACTGGGGCAATACAGGAGACTATGGGGCAGATTGCTGGACACACTGGGGCAATACTGGAGACCATGGGGCAGATTGCTGGACACACTGGGGCAATACATGAGACCATGGGGCAGATTGCTGGACACACTGGGGCAATACAGGAGACTATGGGGCAGATTGCTGGACACACTGGGGCAATACAGGAGACCATGTGGCAGAATGCTGGACACACTGGGGCAATACAGGAGACCATGGGGCAGATTGCTGGACACACTGGGGCAATACTGGAGACCATGGGGCAGAATGCTGGACACACTGGGGCAATACAGGAGACTATGGGGCAGATTGCTGGACACACTGGGGCAATACTGGAGACCATGGGGCAGATTGCTGGGCACACTGGGGCAATACAGGAGACCATGTGGCAGAATGCTGGACACACTGGGGCAATACAGGAGACCATGTGGCAGAATGCTGGACACACTGGGGCAATACTGGAGACCATGGGGCAGAATGCTGGACACACTGGGGCAATACAGGAGACCATGGGGCAGATTGCTGGACACACTGGGGCAATACATGAGACCATGGGGCAGATTGCTGGACACACTGGGGCAATACAGGAGACCATGTGGCAGAATGCTGGACACACTGGGGCAATACAGGAGACCATGTGGCAGAATGCTGGACACACTGGGGCAATACTGGAGACCATGGGGCAGAATGCTGGACACACTGGGGCAATACAGGAGACCATGGGGCAGATTGCTGGACACACTGGGGCAATACTGGAGACCATGGGGCAGAATGCTGGACACACTGGGGCAATACAGGAGACCATGGGGCAGATTGCTGGACACACTGGGGCAATACTGGAGACCCTGGGGCAGATTTCTGGACACATTGAGGCAATGCTGGAGACCCTGGGGCAGACTTCTGGACACACTGGGGCAATGCTGGACACTGGGGCAGATTGCTGGACACACTGGGGGTAATATGCTGGACACACTGGGGGCAGGACTTGAGGCATGGGCAGAATGTAGATACGGGGCATGATTGGAGACACGGGGCAGGATTGGATCATGGGGCAGGACGGATACGATGGAGGCTGGTGGGGCAGGATGGGGAGATCATATGGGGTAGAATGGATACTCATGAGGGCAGGATGCGAGAACATATGGCTGGAGCCAGGAATGAGAAACGGGGCCAGGGTGGGGAATATTATTACCATAGGGGCTAATTAAGGGATATTATTACTGCAGTGATGTATTTATTTTATTTTTTGAGTATACTGTTTTAAATGGGGGGGCGGTCCTGTTACTGTGCAGAGTGACACTATATCACCTTTTTTTCTTCATGTGATGTAATGTAGAAGTTGTGAAAAATTAAGTAATGTGTTCTGCAAGCGGAGCTCGAGATAACTGTGTTATTTCCTGCAGAAACGAGTCCTGGCTGGAAGGAATGATGGCGGTCTGTGCTGGCTGAAAGATGAAGGACTTCACCTAGAGACGTCACTGGTGAGTCAGTGTTACCTATACACTGACACTATACACTGTATACTATATAGAGCAGGGGTCCCCAACTCCAGTCCTCAAGGCCCACCAACAGGTCATGTTTTCATGATTTCCTTTGCATTGCACAGGTGATGCAATTATTACCTGGGCAAGATTAAGGAAATCCTGAAAACATGACATGTTGGTGGGCCTTGAGGACTGGAGTTGGGGACCCCTGATATAGAGGTCCTGTGTATAATGTCACCAGTGATCTCTGTATTACCTCTACACAGACACTGCATACTAAGTACAGATCTCCTGTGAATACTGGCACTTATGGTGATAGTATTGTGGGGTTTTTTTTATTACTGATCAGTATTGTAGTATTCAGTCACTATGTGGTGGTAATATGTGGTCTGGAAATGGTGTTGTGGTATTTGTCCCTTGTATGTAGTATTATTCGGTCACTATGTGGCCTGGTCATGGTGTGGTGGTATTAAGTCACAGGTGTGGCATGTGGCCCAGTTTAAGTTCTACAAAACAGGAAAACCGTTTTTGGTAACCTTTGTGTGTATTGAGCCGGGGGGGGGGGGGGGCGCCAAACTCGGGAACAGCCCCGGGCGGCAAAAGCTCTAGCTACGCCTCTGCTCCAAACGCGACATGGTGTCCGCTAACGATGGAGATAATTTTTCATTCAAAAAGTCAAATGGCGCTCCTTCCCCTCCGAGCCTTACCATGTGCCCAAACAGTGGTTTACCCCCACATGTGAGGTATAGGTGTACTCAGGAGAAATTGCCCAACAAATTTTAGGATCCATTTTATCCTGTTGTCCATCTGAAAATGAAAAAATTGAGGCGAAAATAATTTTTTTGTGAAAAAAAAGTACTTTTTCATTTTTACAGATCAATTTGTGAAGCACCTGGGGGTTTAAAGGGCTCACTATGCATCTAGATAAGTTCCTTGGGGCGTCTAGTTTCCAAAATGGGGTCACTTGTGGGGGAGCTCCAATTTTTAGGCACACGGGGGCTCTCCAAACGTGACATGGTGTCCGCTAAAGAGTGCAGCCAATTTTTCATTCAAAAAGTCAAATGGCGCTCCTTCCCTTCCAAGCCCTGCCGTGCGCCCAAACAGTGGTTTACCGCCACATATGAGGTATCAGCGTACTCAGGACAAATTGAACAACAACTTTCGTTGTTCAGTTTCTCCTTTCACCATTGGGAAAATAAAAAAATTGTTGCTGAAAAATCATTTTTGTGACTAAAACGTTAAATGTTAATTTTTTCCTTCCATGTTGCTTCTGCTGCTGTGAAGCACCTGAAGGGTTAATAAACTCCTTGAATGTGGTTTTGTGCACCTTGAGGGGTGCAGTTTTTAGAATGGTGTCACTTTTGGGTATTTTCAGCCATATAGACCCCTCAAACTGACTTCAAATGTGAGGTGGTCCCTAAAAAAAATGGTTTTGTAAATTTCGTTGTAAAAATGAGAAATCGCTGGTCAAATTTTAACCCTTATAACTTCCTAGCAAAAAAAAATTTTGTTTCCAAAATTGTGCTGATGTAAAGTAGACGTGTGGGAAATGTTATTTATTAATAACTATTTTGTGTCACATAACTCTCTGGTTTAACAGAATAAAATTTCAAAATGTGAAAATTGCAAAATTTTCAAAATTTTCGCCAAATTTCCGTTTTTATCACAATTAAACACAGAATTTATTGACCTAAATTTACCACTAACATGAAGCCCAATATGTCACGAAAAAACAATCTCAGAACCGCTAGGATCCATTGAAGCGTTCCTGAGTTATTACCTCATAAAGGGACACTGGTCAGAATTGCAAAAAAACGGCAAGGTCTTTAAGGTCAAAATAGGCTGGGTCATGAAGGGGTTAAGGGCATAAAAATTCAAAGCTGGAAAATTGCGAAAAGTTTGCCAAATTTCCATTTTTTTCACAAATAAACGCAAGTCTTATCGAAGAAATTTTACCACTATCATGAAGTACAATATGTCACGAGAAAACAATGTCAGAATCACCAGGATCCGTTGAAGCGTTCCAGAGTTATAACCTCATAAAGGGACAGTGGTCAGAATTGTAAAAATTGGTCTGGTCATTAACGTGCAAACCACCCTTGGGGCTTAAGGGGTTAATATTGCAATTCCTCCCACCCGCCCCCAAAAAATGCAGTCCTGTCTTTTTCCCCTTCTATATTTCACCCAACTTGGATTTTCTTCACCTTCTTCTGTGCAAATTAATGATATACCGTAATTGAAAGCTGAAACTTGTCCTGCAAAAGAAAAAAAGAAAATTTACTGGTCTTGAAGAGTTTCTAAACTAGAAATCCCCTTTTAAGGCCAACATCCATGATCAATGAAGTTAACCATTCCTGTCCGCTGGTTTTATATCCGCCCTCAATAAAAAATAAGTCCTATTTTTAAAATTTTATGCTCCATCTTATAATCAATAGAATTTTTTTTGTACCAGGCCCTCGTCCGCCTCGCAGAACAACTTCGAGCACAACATGTCACCTTTAAATCATATTTGCTGTTCTTTAATATGCATTATTCAGACCTGCTTATCCCTGGAAAAAAAAAGAAAGTCTTCAGATAAGTACTTTATGTTCTCTGTGTAAAACGTTCTCCTTCGGATTACTTTAAATGGAGACTCCATTACATGCTGACTCATTAATCTGCATACTGCTGGTGTGTTCCTTCCTTTTAAAAGGCATTTATGTTGTGTTGTGGGCAGCGATGTGCCCGTCTGCTTGCCAAGCGGGTATCTTGTGTATTGAGTAATTGATGATCTATCACATTGTTTTATCTTTTTTTGAGAGCTAAAATATTAAACAGCAGTGAACGTTTGCGTCGGTAAACCAAAGTCTTAAGTTTGTTAGGAGGAAACTTCACTGGCAACTTTTATGCTTACCCAACCAATTATCTCTGGTGCCTCCTTTTTATATATTTATTTTTTCTCGTTAATGCTTTGGCCACTTTTTGGTTTATTTTTGGAGTTTTCCTACATTACATAGTATTAAAGAAAACACTCGAAAAGTAATAATAACCCTTAAGCATGTGGTAGTTTCGACTTCTTTAATTCTCAAATCAGGGCAAAAGGATCAAATGCCCTAGTTTCTCCTTTGTAATCATCCCAGTTTGCATCTTTTTTTAAAGTTCCACTCTTTAGGTTTTCTCAAACTTTTTTTTTCTTTTAAAGGAGACTTTCAAGATAATCTGATTAATCAAACTGAATATGCCGTAGTATGACGATAAAAATAATGCCTGTGTTGTAATAATCCGATATTCCAACACTGAGAAATTGAGCTTTGAAGCCACATGCAAATTAGACTGGAAGTGCATTGGAGGCGTATCTGTGCACTCTGTACCTTAACACACATCCAATGCACTTTTAAACTAAATTGTCCGCTGCTTTAATGTTCTATTTCCTAGCGCTTACACAAAGCATTATTTTCTTTCTTGTAGTAATCGAATATGTCAGTGCCGAGAAATCAAGCTTCGACGACTCATGCGAATGGGCATGGAAGTACATTAGAGGCATCTCTATGTACCCTGAGTACATTGCCAATCTACTTCTAGACTAGTTTGGATGCTGTTTCAATACTCAATTTCTCAGCCCTAATGATTTTTCTTGTAGCAATCCAATATGCCAGTGCTGAGAAATCAAGCTTTGAAGTCGACTGGTTGGAGCTTCGAAGCCACATGCAAATGAGTTTCGAAGACTGGATAGGAGTCCGTATACTCAAAAGTTCACGAACACGCCCTGAGTGCACTTCCATGCTAATTTACATATGGCTTCAAAGCTCAATTTCTCAGTTTCTTCCAGATTACTTGCAAGAAGTAAAAATTTGTCCTGACAGGTTGCCTTTTAAGACCGCTTTGGTATTTGGGTGTATGATTGTGGGTGTGATATTGTAGTAATATTTAGGCACTGTTATGTGCTTACAGTGTGACAATATTACTATATGATCATATATTTCCGGCAGTAGTTTTTTTTTTGGTACTGATTGGTCTAATTTTGGCAGTTTACAATTGTTTGAAAGCGTCATAGATGGAAAATAAATGGAAAGAAAAGTAGAACGGAACCTCCACAAATTTTGATGGTAGCTTGCTTAGCTCAGAGAAAGCAATAAGCAACCAAAAGTGACAAAAAAGGAAACGACCCTCCACTTCAGAGGCTAAAAATTAGAGAATAGCAGGAAGCCAAATACGGTAGTTGATATGGTGAATTCCATAATACAGTACCTGGAGAAATCAGCTAGCTCAGGTATATGTACTAATGGGGATATGCGAGGAGAGTAGGATATATTTTGGCTCTTCTACTCACTCCAGTTATTACTGGAAGGCAAGAAATATATTCCTAATCCCTATATCTGAGAAAAAGCATTCCAGATTTTAGGTGCAGCTCGTGAGAAGTCTTGGGAAGAAGTCTTGATTGGAGAGTTTAGCAGCCGTAGGTTAGTCCTGTTACCAATACCAAAAGGCTTAAGTGATAGAATGATAAACATTTAGTAGCTAGTTAAACTTAGGCTATAGGCTTAAGATTTTAGGAGCCAGTGGGATCACTAAGGTTAAGATTAATATTGTAATGTGGTGCCTTTGGATTTTGGTCTGCTGGTTAAAAATGTAGTGTTTACTTGGGATAAGTCCAACTTGTCATTCTCCATCCTAAGGAAGCCTGGATAGATCTAACCAGGCAAGAGGAGGGGGAGCCCCAGCGGTTCACATTTTTTACTTCTAGGACCCCGTTTACCTGTTGACTTCTGTTTTATCTACCAGTGCTTTGCTAGCTCCTTGGACATGGGAGCAAGGTGGCCAATAACAGATGGCAAGGCACAAAATCAAGATCAGACACATGGCTGGTGAAGGAGTAGTGGGCACAGACCGTGGAAGAGTTGTAGTTCAAAAAGTCACAAACCAGGAGAAAATGAACAAAAACTAAAAATGATAAAAAAGAAAACAAAAGTCAATATCTGGTGCCAAAAAAAGGTCCCTTTACACACAACGATTGGCAAAGTAGAAAAAGTTGGCTAAAGTTGGATCAATATATGTTTTTATCATTGATTTTTGGTCTAATTTCAGCAATGTTCGATATACGGTAATTATTTGAGAAGTATTATGGATAAAATTTGGTACCCCAACTCTCCAAATAAAAGCCAGGAGCAAACAGCTGATGGAAGCATATGAATGCTCACAGGGTTCAGTCTACTAATAAGATGGTCTCTAGTGAATTTTCAAAAAAGTTGTCCTGCAAGGTAAGACAACAAACAATTGCTGCCTAAGAATAAAAACATAACCCCCTCTCCTCGTATGTATGACAGATTATTAGATTATTGCTTTCATTGCTTTCACGGCCAGTTGTCCTCTGCCCTGACAAACACAATCATTATGTTGAGAGAATTTTGCTCCGGTGAACGGAAAAATACATTACAGAAACAATCCAGAAATTAGACTGAACAATGTTCTAGTTTTCAGCATCATATTCCAGGAGATGTAATCATTATCCTGCCGAGCACGACGGCAGGGGCTCGGTTTATACAGAAACCCACTGAGAATGTTATAGTGTGAATTTCAGGATTAGATGCAGAGTGGAGCCGTATGTATTGTGGCCATGAGGCCGTACGCTGTGACTTTACCATAACTATAAACCATTGTTACTGATGAGACGGATAGGACTTTACAATGCCCAATTTACATCGGGGCCATCATGACACAGAGCCTCCTGTCAATCATATGACTGGTTTGGTATTGGTATAGCATCTAATGGGCAAGTGGTCATGATGTCGGTGTCATAGGTCGAATGCATTTTATTTTTCAAGATTGCAAACTTCTTATACTATTGACCAAGCAACTTATGTGTTCAAAACTCGTGTTTTTTTTCTATATGATTGATATTAAAAAATATATTTATTTAGGTTACTGCACCAACTCGCCCATTTCATTGACTGGAGACTAGCTCCAAGCCAGAAGACAAGATATTCTTTCCTATAGTCTTCTCTCTAGAGATCTAACTCTTGTGCCTAGTGGGAAATTCCAACTTCCCCCTTTATGATACCCCATCTACTAGAGCCAGAACAGGCCTCCACACACATTAAAGTTGGCCATCCTTGTAATGTGTATGGAGGCCTACCAGGCATCAACTACAAGGACAGAGAAGGATAGAACAGTAAGATTTCGTATGTCCTATCCTTTTGAGATAAGCCACTGACAGAGTTGTCTTCAAGCAGAAAGCTTGGGCTAACCAAATGCTTGTGTAAGGAGGTTTGGAAGACATTGCTGTTCGGTAGAGTTGGTGCGTCTTGATTGACAGGACTTGGTTAATTGGCCATGTCAGGAATTTCTGACCTCTGGAATAGAGCCATGAGAATCTCTTCTTACTGGGTGGCATCCACAGCTTTTCTTCTGCTTCATCTTTGTTGTCACATGTGGCATTGTGCCAGGCAGGGTAAAGAAATTAGGAACTGCGGGTGCCGCCAGATAAGCGGTGGCCCCCTTTCAGTGGCCAGAGATTACTAACGTGGCAGATGCATTGGATAATGCGAATTGATTAACTGCAACTCTACTGTTAACCAAATTAGCGTTCAGTTGACGGATATCTAAGGGATACGGGCATCTTACGACCAGCTCCCACCCTAGTTGATAAATAGTGACGAGCGAGTATACTCATTGCTCGAGTTTTCCTGAGCACGCTCGGGTGACCTTCGAGCACTTGTTATTGCTCGGAGATGTAGTTTTCATCTCCTCAGTTGCATGATTTATGGCTTCCAGATACTCCGAGCAATAACAAATACTCGGAGGTCACCCGAGCAACTAGTACACTCGCTCATCACTATTGATAAAGGTCAACTTTTTATTTGAACAGCCTCCATGTAAAGGCCCCCATAAACATTAGACTAATGTTTACTGAAGCCACCAATATCTGTGAAACGTTGTTCAGCAGATAGTCATCTAATGTGTATGGCCAGCTTAAAACTTTGTCAAAGTAAAACTAATGGTCAACCTTCTGTAGAGAAAGCATTGCCTTTACAAGAACTAAAACTAGGGATAGACTCCAAAGGCAAATTATTTGGTCCAAAGCGTTCTTCACAAAAGGATATCTTCTTTATCACAGTAGCTGATCCAATCAGCGTTTTTTTTTTTTTACCCTTGACATACAGAAGATATACTGACTCCATGTATGTGATGTCATTTATTACTTTGTTTTTATTGGGTTCTATGCTTTAGGTTATAGTAGGTTGGCCATTGGGGTTCGAAAAGGGCTTTGCTTACCTAAAGGAGTCTACTGCGTGCATCAATGAAGAGGGAGCATTTATCTGGAGTCACATCGTACTTCCCACCCAAGCTAAGACAGTTGAGAGTCCACTCATGGTGAAAGGTAGACCTCTTTTGACTGGAGGGCTACTGGATTTGGTGTCTTCCGGTATTTGTTCCCCATGAAATTTCTAAACTCTACTGTGCACAAGCCTGTAAAGAACGACCCCCACCACCTTTAAAAAATAAAATAAAAAGTAGTAAGAAAAAATTTAAACGGTTAACATCATAAAGAACTTTTAATTCATGAAACAAGCACTGGTAAGCAAGAAACTATCTAGAAGAGCTTGTTACTGTAGCTGTTTTCCCATCTTAACATCTTAAAATAAACTTGGCATCTTACTCCTATTTGTAGATTCGTTTCTGTCTAAAGCTGAAACGTCAGGCAGCCGTTTATCAGATTTGGAGAAAACGGATATAGTGGTGGTGATTTATAGGAGACTGATACAATGTACCGTGAACGACGACCATCACTGATGCCATAAGTCTGTATGTTTGTCATATTCTTGAGCAGTCCTATTAGATTTTGAGATTAGGAAAAGTGGAGTCAAATGGGTCACCCATGGTTTGTTGTGTTTTTTTTTGTTCTTGTTATTTTTTAAACCATGCCATTTTATGAAGACAGTGCCTTCAGCTTAGTGGTTTTACAACAATACAACACAACACTAATAGTCCATATACCATAACCATTTTATCACATCACAAATGAATTAAGATCCTAGACTTGGAGCCCATCATTTATTCACCAGTTTTTATGGCCTCCTCCCATAATTGGAGAATAGGCAAACGTTGTCTAATCACTGGAACCCCCACTGATCACAAGAAAAGGGGTATGTCCAGTGTCTGAATAGGTAGATGGTTGAGCAGGTGCACTGCCACTCCATTCAAGATTATGTAACGGAGGAAGATGGTCAACTACAGGTCTTCCCTATTTTCTGATGCTGCTACAGACTAAATCCAGGAGAGAAAATGCAAAAAACTTATCTTAAATGGATTGTCTTATCTTCTGTCTTTGCTCCCCTAGCTCCTGCCTCCTGAGTCAGTGCATTCCTAAAGATTGGCAGTTTGGGCCGGTGGCATGGCTGAGCCATTGGTCCAATATATGATCTCTCCAATGATGTTAGCAGAGACAGTACTTCTCGTAGGATCTTTTTGTTGGGAGAAACCTCAGCTTTCTTATTTTAACAGTAAAGATCTCCATACAAATGAGTACATTTTTCAAAAATCAATAATTTTGGCAGGATTGTCTGACCATAGGAGGTATAAAGGGGGCCTCCCATCTTTTTCCAAATAGACAATATTGGTGGAGAGAAGGATCAGGTAGTTGGAATTTCAACACCGGATCCTCTTATTTTCATGAGAGGTTGCAGCTGTCTTTCCTCTTTGCGATAGCTAACACAAGTGATCAGGAACTGTTGGGTCAGCCAGGTCTGGGGAAGCAGGCCAGAACACGGTCACCTAACTCGGCATTCGGCAGACTTCAATCTTGTCTTTTGGGATCTTTTACATTTGCCAAACAAGCTCCGTTTACGACATGGGTCCATTGTAGATTACATGCCAGCTACTTAAAACGTAATAGAAATATATTACATATAAATAATGTACAATCCAAAAATATTCTCAGAATATATTGCAAAAAAAATGAAAATGGAACGTTCACCTCGTTGTGCTGATTAAGATATCCTTCTCTTCGCTTCTTCCTAGGGGTGTTATGTTCTGTATCGACTGCTTGATAATGCCAGGCACACAGTCTGCCATTTATTTATGATAATCTTACTGCTTCAGCAAAACCATTAGCTTCCACACGTTAGAAAATGCCAGGAAAAAAAACGGCTTTGTGTATAGTACGATCTGAACATTTTATGGAATATGTGATTTCTGCTTCAGGGTTTAAGAAGCTCTCCGTCTCCTACATGTATTTTAATGAAAAATCTGATTAATAAGGCAGGAAGAGGAAACCTTGATTGATGCCAAGTATTTTTGCCCCTTATCAGTGATCATTTATATCTTGAGACTAGAGTAATTTGCCAGGCTGATCACTAGGGATTTTAAATGCTTGGTAGATTAGGGCCCATCTATGGTGGTAACAAGAGGCCTGTGCCCCTGGTTTACCAAGCCTTTTTTGTTGCAGCTGCCTCAATGGAAAGATGGCCTTCTCCAGTGGAAATGTATGCAGAAGTGGGATTTTCACCCTTTACACCAGAGGTGGGGAGCCTTTTTTTGCCAAGAGCCATTTGGATATTTATACCATCCTTTGAGGGCCATTCAAAATTACCAACTTGAAAATTACCCTGCTATATTTGGTCAAACATTTTATTAACTCAGCCCTAACATGACGGCTGGAGCCGCTTTTCTTTGGTGCGGCTGTGATGTTAGGTGGTATGGATGATGTTGCTGCTCGTAACTCACTTTCCAGGTTTGTGCTGCTCTGAAGGGCAAGCGACTCTTTGTAATACGCTTTGTACAGAAACTTCCAGCAGTAAGTGTTACTGAACACAGATGTATATTACACTCAAGTCTCTTCACGGTGGGAAATTCATTACTTGCGTTACATTTATAGAACTCAAGAAGTGGGGGATCTGCAGTACCGTATTTATTATAAAATGCATCGGTTTATAAGATGCACCCCAATTTTGAGGAGGAAAATATGAAAAAATATATAATAATTTTTTATATAAAATGGTGCGTGTTATAATCTGCTTTTGCGGAAGCTTACCTCTGGGTGTCAGCGGTGGTGGAGCCGTCTCCCAGGTAACAGGGTCACTGCGAGCGGAGGCAGGAGATGCTGCGGGCTCCAGGCTGGTAGGACGGAGTGTTCGGCGACAGGCGTTGGGTTATGGTTGCGGACCCCAAGCTGGTACAACAAGGTGTTCAGTGGTGCTGCGGCTCTGCCGACATTTTGAGACAGCCCAGAGCCTCGCACCTTCCATACTTTCTAATACGGTGGACTCCAGGAAAATGGCAGCCAGAGGTGACGCATGCGCAATTGAGATCTCAGGAGATGAGAACTTGGTGCCACGATCTCAATTTGCTCATGGTCAACCTCCAGCAGCCATTTTCCCAGGGTCCAACTCATAGAAGAGTATGGAAAGTGTGGGGCCCCTGCACCGCCGAACACCTCATCGTACCAGCGTGGGGCCGGCAGCCATCATCCTACTACTGCCACCGCCAGAAGCTTCCGGCAGCAGCGAACCTGGGACCCCGCTCCACCACAGCTGGTAAGCTTCACTGCAACTACAATTCGGAATTTAAGACACGCCCCCATTTTCCCCTCCAAATTTTGGAAAAAAAGTTTCTTATACTCCCAAAAATACGGTATATACATCGCATGGCAGACATCAATACTGCTGTATATACATCACACAGGAGACAAAGACTGCTGTATATACAACATATAGGAGACATCGAGACAGCCATATACATCTCATAGGGGACACAGAAAATGCTGTATATCCATTACATTGGAGATACCAAGACTGCCTTATATATCGCATAAGCGACACAGAGACTGTTGTATATACATGACATAGGAGACACCAAGACAGTTGTATATACAGTGGGGAAAATAAGTGTTTGATACACTGCCGATTTTGCAAGTTTTCTCACAAAGAATGGAGAGGTCAGTAATTTTTATCATAGGTATACTTCACCTGTGAGAAACAGATGTGATGAGACTAAAATAGAACTTTTTGATGTCGACTCCGCTCGCCGTGTTTGGATTAAGAAGAAGGATGCGTACAACCCCAAGAACACCATCTCAACAGTGAAGCATAGTGGGGGAAACATCATACTTTGGGGGTGCTGTTCTGCAAAGGGGACAGGATGACTGCACAATATTGAAAGGAAAATGGATGTTATGTATTGCAAGATTTTGGTCAACAACCTCCTTCCCTCAGTAAGAGCAATGAAGATGGGTCGTGGCTGGGTTTTCCAGCATGACAATGACCCAAAACACACAGCCAGTACAACTAAGGAGTGGCTGCGTAAGAAGCATTTCAAGGTCCTGGAGAGGCCAAACCCGTCTCCAGACCTGAACCCAACAGAAAATCTTTGGAGGGAGCTGAAACTTAATGTTGCCCGGTGACAGCCCCAAAACCTGAAAGATCTTGAGATGATCTGTTTGAAGGAGTGGGCCAATATCCTTGCTGCAGTGTGTGCAAACTTGGTCAAGAACTACAGCAAACATCTGACCTCTATAATTGCAAACAAAGGTTTCTATACAAATATTTAGTTCTGTTTTTCTATTGTATCAAGTACTTATTTCATGCAATAAAATGCAAATCGATTATGTAAAAATCATACAATGTGATTTTTTTTTTTTTTTTTTTTTTTTTTTTTTTTTAAGATTCTGTCTTGTACAACTGAAGTGTACCTGTGATAAAAATTACAGACCTCTCTATTCTTTGTAGGTGGGAAAACTTCCAAAATCGGCAGTGTATCAAATACTTTTTCCCCCACTGTAAACCACATAGGAGACACCGGGGCTGAAGTATATACAGCACAGGAAACATGGGGCTGCGGCATATACTGTACATCACTGGAGATGTCACCGGAGACAGGGGGGCTGCAGTTTAGACATCACAGGAGATGATTGTCTCCACATGAGCTGCTGGGACTGCTGTATAGACATCACAGGAGATGCTGTATAGCCATCACAGGAGACACTGGAGTTGTGGTATAGACACCACAGGAGATGCTGGGGCTGCTGTATAGACACCACAGGAGATGCCTGGGCTGCTGTATAGACACCATATGAGATGCTGGGGCTGCTGTATAGACATCACAGGAGATGCTGGAGCTGCTGTATAGCCATCACAGGAGACACTGCAGTTGTGGTATAGACGCTACAGGAGATGCTGGGGCTGCTGTATAGACATCACAGGAGACGCTAAGGCTACAGTGTAGACTTCGCGCGAAATGCTAGAGCTGCAGTATCAACATAATAGCAGACACCGTGGCTGCGGTATAGACCTCCCATGAGATGCTGGAGATGTGGTTTAGACATCACAGGAGACGCTGCGGCATAGGCATCACAGGAGATGATGGAGCTGAGGTGTAGACATCACAGGAGACACTGGGGCTGCCGCTGACATCGTCAGTGGGACAGGAGTGCTAACTTTGCCCAAAGAGTACATCCCGGTACTGGGTAGTGTCCGTAAGTAATATTGCATTGCATGCGCCACAGCATTCAGTAGTGAACGCTGCGTGTGCATACTTCCAACGCAAGAAGAAATTAAAGGGCCGGCAAGCGTCAAAGCGCAGCTTCCGGCCCGGCTACAGTGTGTGCAGCTGTCACACCGGGACTATAATGCCCAAGTGTCATACCGGGGCATAGTAGATGTGGGGATATTATACAGACTGGTACTCAGGTACTTAAAGGTATGCTGCTACCCACCACTGTAATATAGCCACTGACTGCCACCCTGCCACAATTTGAATATACCATGCTTGGGAAGGGACGCAAAATTGTCTTGGACTCTCAAAATATTTCAAGGCTGAGGCTCTGTATGGAAGGACTGTCGTGTTACGAGAAGTTCTATTTGTTTTGTCCAGCACTGAATAATAAGACATTCGACAGGCAATGTGTACAGAAGTAAATTGACTCTGCTTTACAGTGACGCCATCTGTAAAAAAAAAAAAAATGCCCTCCATTTACCTCCATGCCCCGTACATTATATCAAGTGCAACAATAGTTAAGGAAGTGGCAAATGTGATTCATGAGCAGACAATGCCCTTCACAGCTTTGCAGTCCTCGGACTCCTGTTCATTGCGACAATTCCCTTTTTTAATTTTTTTTATACCTACTGCATTTTCACCATTACATAAGCAAATAATTGTATTAGGGGTGGAAATGGGTGTCGGGTTGTTTTAAAGGGATCATTGCTGCTGGAAATTGGTTTGTTTTTCTCTCATTCAAGCATTACAGCATTAATCAACATTTGCATTGGTGTGAGCTTCATAATGAAAAGTGCAACTACAAGTGTCCATTGTGTTCAAAAGGTATGTATTATAGGTATGTGGTTTGTGCTATAGTGTTTTTTTTTTTTTTTTTTTTTTTTAAAGTCCTGCTTTCCTAATATACCTGCTGGTTTGACTGCAAGTTCAGAGCTCAGTAGGCATTCCCTGCTTAACATGCTACTTATTATGCTCTAGCTTATGTCCCTGTGGCTTAAACACTGATGTGATTGTAAAAGCTAGGATTCTTGGCCAGAAAAAGCAATAGAGTAGCTTTCTCATGAAATATAGTATATAACGCATGGTGTATAAATTCCGTAATACTAACCAGAGCTGCTTCTTCGGTGCTCAGTAGTAGATTTGCACAAAACAGAGAGACTCCATCATAAAGTTCACTCACATCTGCTTATAAAAAAAAAAATCACTCCAACGTTCATCACGAAAAGTTGGACAAGTGGCATGTGAGTGTGCGTTTTTTTCTCTCGTCTAGCATCTGCATGCAATGCATTTTTAACATCTTTTACATACTGTAATACTCTATGTAAGCTTAAAGCTAGTTATCATAAATAATAAAGCAATCTTATATAAAGATATCAATAGATGATAGACAGATATTACGAAAGATATAATAGGCAATAAATAAATAGATATTATATAGGTAGAGTGTGACAAAGTCACTGGTAAAGTACTGGATGGGAGATACGTTTCACTGAGGCTATTGGCTTCAGTGATTTGAAACCTAGAAGTTTGCTGCAGCATGTTGTATGCTGAGAAGGCTTAATCGGCCATATTTTGGGCTGGGTTTTTGTGGACAGCTGAAGAGTGGGTGGGAGGCCATTCGCCATATCTCCACCCCAGGGTGTGGTCTAGAGCAGTGATTTTCAACCTTTTTTGAGCCGCGGCACACTTTTTATACTTAAAAAATCCCGGGGCACACCACCAACCAAAATGGCACAAAATGGTGCGTCCAGGTTTGAGATGAAAGTCTGCAGTCATTCTATGTGACTGCAGGCTTCTGAATTCTCACAGCGCAAGCACTTCACACTTTTAGGATTCTCCCTTGCCGGTGGCCAGAGTGGATGGTCATGACAGCACAAGTATGTGATTTGGATACTTCTGGCCACATTCTAACTAGACGTGTCCGGCCTCAGTCAATTCATTTTCATTGAATGAGGCCACACATGTCTAGTCAGCACGTGACCACATGTATGTAAATCACCAACATCAGAGAATTATGATAGCAGTGTGCACTGTGAGAATTCAGAAGTCTGCAGTCACATAGTATGACTGCAGACTCATCACAACCTTGGACATCCCCTTTAATGTTCCTAACATAAATAAAAATATGAGAATTAGTATCACAAAAAAAAAACACATTTACATCCAGGTACCTGATAGATGACGTTGTTTGTGGAGTCACCTCTTTCTTTTCATCTTCACCTTGTCCAGATGCCATGATGACTCTTCTCATCCATCGGCAGAGCTCGTTTCTGCAGACTTCCATCTTCTCCTGTCTTCTGCAGCACATCCCGACACAACACCCTTAAAGATAGCAGTGTTATTATAATGCTCCGGAATAACAATATCTGCCCTAGGCTGAGCCCCTGAGTAAATAATTGCCCCTCACTTTATTCCCAGCACATAATATGACCCTCACTGTCCCTCTTATGGTACATGCCATCCACACTACCCTCTCTCTCTTTTCTATACTTCACACTGCCTTCTCATACTGTGTCCCTCATAGAGAGCCCAGTCTCTCTACTGTGCCTACTTGGCATACTGTCTCCTCCTGGCTGTTGCCCTCACACTACTCAGTATCTATTCTGTATCCACTCACACTTTCATCCCCCCCATACTGTCTGCACACATTTCTAATAGCCTCCTCATGTACATCCCCTACCCCCCCCCCCCCGCTAACATACCCCTTTGCTCTCTCCATATTTCCTCCTCACACATTCCCCCCTCACACATTCCCCCGACTCCCCATACTGTCCTCACACATCCCATCACCGTTGCTCCCAATACTGTCACACATTTTTTCCCTCGCTACTGTGTCCACCCCCATCTCCCCACTCACCCCCACAGAATATATCCACTCCCCTTCCAATAGAATAAATCCATCCCCTTCCACACAGAATAAATGCACCCTGCCCCACACATGCTAAATAAATTCCAGCCCCCCCACGTACACACTGAATAAATCCCCCCCAAACACACTGAATAAATCTCCCCCACACACACTGAATAAATCCCCCCACACACACACTGAATAAACCCCCCCCACACACACACACACTGAATAAACCCCCCCCCACACACACACTGAATAAATCCCCCCCACACACACTTAATAAATCCCCCCACACACACTGAATAAATCCCCACACACACTTAATAAATCCCCCCACACACACTGAATAAATCCCCACACACGCACTGAATAAACCCCCACACACACACTGAATAAATCCCCACACACACACTGAATAAATCCCCCCCACACTCTGAATAAATCCCCCCCCACACATACTGAATAAATCCCCCTCACACACACTGAATAAATCCCCCCCCACACTTAATAAATCCCCCCCACACACACTGAATAACCCCCCCCCCACAAACACACTGAATAAACCCCCCCACACACTGAATAAATCTCCCCCACACATACTGAATAAACCCCCCCACACACACTGAATAAATCCCCCCCCACACACATACTGAATAACCCCCCCCACAAACACACTGAATAAACCCCCCCACACACTGAATAAATCTCCCCCACACATACTGAATAAACCCCCCCACACACACTGAATAAATCCCCCCCCACACATACTGAATAAATCCCCCCCACACACACTGAATAAATCCCCCCACACTTAATAAATCCCCCCACACAATTAATAAATCCCCCCACACACTTAATAAATCCCCCCACACACACTGAATCTCCCCAACACACTTAATAAATCCCACACACACTTAATAAATACGCCCACACACACTGAATAAATCCCCCCCACTGAATAAATCCCCCCCCCCCAACACACTGATTAAATCCTGACTCCCCCAAACACTGAATAAATATTCCCCATAAACCCACCCCACGCTGAATCTTCGGTGTCTTCAGCTCCACAACTACAGGAGCACTTACCACCAAGTCTCTTCTTTCTCCTGCGCGCCGGATAGTGACGTCAGCAGCGTGATCACATGACTTGAACACGCTGCTGGCGTCGCTCTGACCCAGCGGTCAGAGCCTCAATTGTACTCGCAGCTGGTAGATGTCTGTGAGTACAATTGATCTCCGGGAGCCGGCGCGCTGCAGCTTCTCTGTGCCGGCTGTCAGCTTGACAGTCGGCACAGAGAACCGCTGACTCCCAGTGCGGGGCGGCAGAATGCAGCTGCCGGGGGAGACACTTTGGACCGCCGCATTAGGCGGCGTTCCCCGCGGCACACCCGACCATGTGTCGCGGCACACTAGTGTGCCGCGGAACACTGGTTGAAAATCACTGCTCTAGAAGGTAAATACACAGCCCTAGGTCTCATTCATTGTTCAGTATGCCTGGGGAGGCTAACTCCAGAGTGGTGCTCGTGTTTATCCTAAACTGAACCTTGTATTTTTGGTAATAATCTGGAGCAGGCGGATCCCCACAGCCATACAGACTGCATACCATTTTGTTTTCATTTCTTGTTTTGCTCGAAGGGATGTGCTTATTTTTACTTTGCACTGGTTCATGCCGCGTGTATATAATAAACCAGTGGAAGATTGAAATTAAGTGTTCCTGTGTCTACCACCATGTACAGCTGAGGGTCTAGACGATCTACCCGGATAGATAGAGCGTTACAGTGGCATGTAAACGTTTGGGCACCTCTGGTTAAAATGACTGTTATTGTGAACAGTTAAGCAAGTTGAAGACGAAATGATCTCTAAAAGGCCTAATGTTAAAGATGACACATTTCCTTTGTATTTTAGCCCCTCAAAAAATATATTGTCACTTTTTACATTTTAAAGATTACTAAAAGGAAAATGGGCCTATGCAAAAGTTAGGGAGATTTGTGTGCTCCGATAACTTTGGCATACAGATGGTCCGTGTGACATCCATTTTTTTTAATCTCACCCATTGACCTGCATTGATGAGTCTCCTCCATTTTACGCAGCATGCTGCTTTTTTTTTTTTTTCCGGCCTGATTACAGCTGGGGAAAAACTTGCAGATCAGCACTGACTCATTGATTAACATTAGTGCGAATGCAATGTAATTTTTTTTATTTATTATTTTTTATCACGTTGCATTCGGCGTATTTATACACTGACGTGAGTGAACCCATAAGGCCGGGGACACACACAACGTATAAAAAAACGGTCTGTTTTTGACGGACGAGAATCGCACAAATGTTCCCAAAACAGTGATCCGTGTGCAGTGCGAGGATGCGATTTTCTCGCTTCAAATGATCCGTGTGACATCCGTGTGACATCCGTATGGCATCCGTATGGTGAGATTTTCTCACACACTTGCAAAATGAGCAAATAATGGCTGAGCCTTTCCTGTCACCTGCCCAATGCCTGAGAATTTCTCGCAAGTCACACTGATGGTCCGTGTGCTGTGCTATTTTTTTCTCACCCCCATAGACTTTCATTGGCGATTCTCGGCCGAGAAACGCTGACAATCGCAGCATGCTGCGATTTCACTCGGATCCTGAATACGACCGAGAAAATATCGGATGATGGGAGCTGCCCCATAGATTAACATTGGGACGAGTGCTATGCGATTTTTTTTTATCGCATTGCACTCGTCCGTATTACAGTCTAGTGTGACCCCGGCCTAAGGTTGGGTTACACGACGGTTTTCCCTCCATCCCATAAAAACGGTCCGATTATTCTGTTTAGACTCTGATCACACTGGCATCGGTTTTTCTCAGAGGTGGAGAGAAAAATAAAGTTTCTACACCATTTTCCATTCTGTCATTCTGTGAAAATTGGACTGCACTCGGATGTCATCAGAGTACGGTCCGATGTTTTTCACCGACCAAAAGACTTGCATTGCTGGTTTTTGATCCAAATCTGACATGTTGCCAATTTTTTTGTTTTTACTTGGACCACTTGGTCCGAGGAAAAATTGGACATGTACACAGCCCCATAGAATATGATTGATATGAGTGCTGTCCGTGACGACCACAGATGGCACTCGTCCGACATAAAGTGACTGTCAATGGCCATACAGGTCCTTCTCAAAAAATTAGCATATAGTGTTAAATTTCATTATTTACCATAATGTAATGATTACAATTAAACTTTCATATATTATAGATTCATTATCCACCAACTGAAATTTGTCAGGTCTTTTATTGTTTTAATACTGATGATTTTGGCATACAACTCCTGATAACCCAAAAAACCTGTCTCAATAAATTAGCATATCAAGAAAAGGTTCTCTAAACGACCTATTACCCTAATCTTCTGAATCAACTAATTAACTCTAAACACATGCAAAAGATACCTGAGGCTTTTATAAACTCCCTGCCTGGTTCATTACTCAAAACCCCCATCATGGGTAAGACTAGCGATCTGACAGATGTCAAGAAGGCCATCATTGACACCCTCAAGCAAGAGGGTAAAGGCCCCGTCACACATAGCGAGATCGCTAGCGAGATCGCTGCTGAGTCACAAGTTTTGTGACGCAACAGCGATCTCAGTAGCGATCTCGCTATGTGTGACACGTACCAGCGATCAGGCCCCTGCTGTGAGATCGCTGGTCGTGTCGGAATGGCCTGGGCCATTCTTTGATCGTTGAGGTCCCGCTGGTAACCAGGGTAAACATCGGGTAACTAAGCGCAGGGCCGTGCTTAGTAACCCGATGTTTACCCTGGTTACCATCCTAAAAGTAAAAAAACAAACGCTACATACTTACCTATCGCTGTCTGTCCTCGGCGCTCTGCTTCTCTGGCCTGGCTGTGAGCGCCGATCAGCCGGAAAGCAGAGCGGTGACGTCACCGCTCTGCTTTCCGGCCGCTGTGCTCACAGCCAGACCAGAGAAGCAGAGCACCGAGGACAGACAGCGATAGGCAAGTATGTAGCGTTTTTTTTTTTACTTTAACGATGGTAACCAGGGTAAACATCGGGTTACTAAGCGCGGCCCTGCGCTTAGTTACCCGATGTTTACCCTGGTTACCGGGGACCTCGGGATCGTTGGTCGCTGGAGAGCTGTCTGTGTGACAGCTCTCCAGCGACCAAACAGCGACGCTGCAGCGATCCGGATCGTTATCGGTATCGCTGCAGCGTCGCTATGTGTGACGGGGCCTTAAGACCCAGAAAGAAATTTCTCAACAAATAGGCTGTTCCCAGAGTGCTGTATCAAGGCACCTCAATGGTAAGTCTGTTGGAAGGAAACAATGTGGCAGAAAGCGCTGTACAACGAGAAGAGGAGACCGGATCCTGAGGAAGATTGTGGAGAAGGACCGATTCCAGACCTTGGGGAACCTGAGGAAGCAGTGGACTGAGTCTGGTGTGGAAACATCCAGAGCCACCGTGCACAGGCGTGTGCAGGAAATGGGCTACAGGTGCCGCATTCCCCAGGTAAAGCCACTTTTGAGCTACAGAGAAGCAGCACTGGACTGTTGCTAAGTGGTCCCAAGTACTTTTTTCTGATGAAAGCAAATTTTGCATGTCATTCGGAAATCAAGGTGCCAGAGTCTGGAGGAAGACTGGGGAGAAGGAAATGCCAAAATGCCTGAAGTCCAGTGTCAAGTACCCACAGTCAGTGATGGTGTGGGGTGCCATGTCAGCTGCTGGTGTTGGTCCACTGTGTTTCATCAAGGGCAGGGTCAATGCAGCTAGCTATCAGGAGATTTTGGAGCACTTCATGCTTCCATCGGCTGAAATGCTTTATGGAGATGAAGATTTCATTTTTCAGCACGACCTGGCACCTGCTCACAGTGCCAAAACCACTGGTAAATGGTTTACTGACCATGGTATTACTGTGCTCAATTGGCCTGCCAACTCTCCTGACCTGAACCCCATAGAGAATCTGTGGGATATTGTGAAGAGAAAGTTGAGAGACGCAAGACCCAACACTCTGGATGAGCTTAAGGCCGCTATTGAAGCATCCTGGGCCTCCATAACATCTCAGCAGTGTCACAGGCTGATTGCCTCCATGCCACGCCGCATTGAAGCAGTCATTTCTGCCAAAGGATTCCCGACCAAGTATTGAGTGCATAACTGAACATTATTATTTGATGGTTTTTTTGTTTGTTATTAAAAGTGTTTTTTATTTGATTGGATGGGTGAAATATGCTAATTTATTGAGACAGGTTTTTTGGGTTATCAGGAGTTGTATGCCAAAATCATCAGTATTAAAACAATAAAAGACCTGACAAATTTCAGTTGGTGGATAATGAATCTATAATATATGAAAGTTTAATTGTAATCATTACATTATGGTAAATAATGAAATTTAACACTATATGCTAATTTTTTGAGAAGGACCTGTATTAGTGAGGTTGGTAGAAGCACCGTGAGATCCATAATAGGCCACCTTACCTACCATATACTGGCTTCCCACGTGGGCATTAGGGCCCGAGTGTCACAACAACATCTGCACCCACTGTGTCATCACGCATTAATGTTGAATGATTTAAAAGGGTATGTATTATAAGTAGGTGCTACCGTATTTTTTTCTAATTAATACCTGCTTTTCTGACATACCTGCTTGTGTGGCCGCAAGTTCAGAGCTCAGTGGGCATTCTCTGTGTAACATCCTCTTCTTTTCATGCTCAATCCTATGGTCCTGTGTCAGGCTGTGTGCACACGTTGCTGATTTTTCGCGGCTTTTTCGCGTTTTTTTTTCCCGCGATAAAAACGTTATAAAACCGCAAAAAAAAACAGCATACAATATGCATCCTATCATTTAGAATGAATTCCGCAAATTTTGTGCACATGATGCGTTTTTTTTTCCACGCAGCATGTTCATTAATTTTGCAGATTTCCCACTATAAAATGTATTGGGAAATGTCCGGAGAAAAAAAACGCACCAAAAACGTGCAAAAAACGCTTGCAGATTTCTTGCAGAAAATTTCAGGTTTTTCTCAGGAATTTTCTGCAAGAAATCCTGAATGTGTGCACATAGCCTCAGTATAATTTTGCAAGCTAGGATTTTTGCTAGAAAAAGCAGCGCAGCAGCCTTCTAAGGGAATATATAACATATGGCATATACATAGTAATAACCAGAGATGCTTAGTCAGTGCTCAGCGGTAGATAAGCAAGAAGCGTAATATTGGACTGCATTTTTTGCAATTTACACTGGTGCATCAGCGTACCGTGAGTTGGTGACGGGAGGATAAAACTTGGATCTATATTTTGGCCTAATGACTAAGGTTTTATGACTTCATACAATCCATCTGGTAATAAAGCGCCAGCGTCCATGCCCAGGGTTCTGGATGGAGTGTTAATATTTCAACATTGACAAGGTCTTTAGTGATTATTACAATGTACCTCTGTACGATTATTCAGGCTTCCGGTCACATCTGTGCTTCACCTAAATATGGTACGAATCCTAATGATTCTCCATTTTATTTCCGATCTTGTTATTTTAAAGTCCGCTAAGCCTAAAGTACCAGTTAATATGTAATAATGTATGAAATTGTTCTCTCTCTTATTGCTGACCGCAGTTCCCCATAGTCTTACCTTGTCCAACCTCTTTCACACTTCCGTCTTTTAGAATCAGTCACAATCCGTCAAAGGGTTGAAAAGACGGATCCTGTGCAGACTGTAAAAAACGGATGCACTGGATCCTGTTTTTTGACGGATCCGTCGATGCAGCAGCTGCAGGAAAAATGGGTTAAATTAAAGGAATAGAAATCCTTCCAGGCATGCTCAGTGTAAAAAAAAAACAAAAAAACGGAATCTGTTGCTGGATTCCGTCATTTGACGGACAGCAACGGATCCTGCGCCCATAGGCTTGCATTCTAGCCAACGACGGACGCCACAGGATCCGTCGCTGTATGTTTTTTCGACGCAGACAAAAAACATTACATTGAACGTTTTTTCCAGACGACGCTCTGCCAAAACACGACGGATCCGTCGCACGACGGATGCGACGTGTGGCCATCCGTCGCGATTCGTCGCTAATACTAAGTCTATGGGAAAAAACGGATCTTGCGGGCACATTTGCAGGATCCGTTTTTTTTTTTCCCAAAACGACGCATTGCAACGGATCTGAAAAGACAGAAGTGTGAATGTAGCCTAAGACTTAAATAGGTTGTTTTAAAACTTTAAAGGGTTTGTCCTGCTTGGCTTAACATCTACTGATACCTGGCGCACTCGCCTTCTGATGCACAAGTGACAGGAGCAGGACTAGTCCTTTAGGCAAACTCTTCTCCGATTGTTCCACTACTGCAAGGAGATAAGGATCAGACATATTGAAATTTCATGGCCCAATCCTTTTCTTTTCCAGGTGGATAAGCTGCTGACAGAGAAGTCTGGCAGCAGCTTTGTCCCCTCTGTCCATCAAAATCACATGAACGCCCGGGGTTTATGTGTATGGAGCAGTGGAAAGGGAGAGCTGTTGGCAGAAAAAAGTTATTTTATGTGTATGTTTTTTTATTTTTTTCAAAATCAGCGACACATCCATTTTTGGTTTTAATCTAATATGGCCGCTCACATCCGTTAAAGTCAATGGGGCTAAGCTGCACCACCACACGACATTCCTTGACCAGAAGTCTATGCATCCATCCCCACTGCAATCTCTGCCAGATTTAATTAACATACCTATGCCCCATTTTTCTGAGCTGCAGCCCACCTGATACTACAATGTTACTCATCCTGATCTTCCTGGTTCATAGCTAAAATTCCATTGGTGCAGTGAGCACTGACACAGGCAATGTAGAAGAAGGGGGGGAATGTTGGCTCTTGCGGGCACTGCGATGGCTGGCAAGTTGATGTAGATTGTGAGGAAGGGATTAATCTGCCCTCTTGCGGGCTGTTGATGCGGCAGCCTCTCGGGTTGGGATATTCAGCTTTTGCATGCTTGGTCAGTGAAGGTTGCAGTAAATGGCTGCTCTGTCCGCTCGATGATTCAGACAGATAATTAGTGCAGTACAAGAAACCTTAAATGTAGTGTGAGGTGAAGCTGTCTTCTCAGAACAACGTGTATCTCTTCTGTGATTTCTCCATCTCGCCTTCGTCATGAAACGCGCAGCTTTCACAGCAGGAATAAAAGGCCAGAGAAATCCAATCTGCCTCCTTATTCATCCGTCTCATTCCATGGTCCTGCAGTAACCCGGAGAAACTTTGTTTTCTTACGCAGTTTCTATGCTTTCTTACAGGACTTCTGAATGCAAACAGTAGGGATTCAGAGTATTAATGGCTGTAGAACACTATCTCATTCAGGGCCCTCCTCAATTAGCGCAATTGTGAGGGCTTTTCTTGCTCTGGAGGACTCGACGTGTCCATATATTCCATGAACAGACCATTGATTGCAAGAGAAAAAAAGTGTAATACTTCATTTCACCCGTGGAGGCGCTGCAGAGAAATTGAGCACAGATTTCAGCTGATCGTTGGTGGCAAACTCTGTTCAGCCTTTTGCACAGAAGTCTTTCTCTCAAAAAGGCAAAAACTCCCTATTAAATGAAGCTGGTAATAAATACCGTACTTGTGCTGACTATTGGATAAGCCGCTGTAAACTCAGAGGTGAGTACATCAAGTTCAGGGCACTATGACCTGAATATCTTCATTTTTTTTCTGCCTGTTTCTAATTTTTCGACTGTTTAACACCCGTGAGTCAGATGTCTGTATGATTTAGATGGATAATTCCGATAGGCCAGCATTTGTAAATTGTAAGATCCAGGAATGGGAGATTTACAGATATGTTTCTGTGAATCACCAGGACCCCTACTGAGCATTAGTATAAAGGGTCCGGAGTCCCCTGAGCTGCCTTGGAGTTGGTATAGGGATGCATGTGTGTACTACCATCCTATACAAACTGAATGCGAGTTACCAAAACAGCCCAGGCAATTAAAGGGGTATTCTCAACTTCTGAAATTTTTTGCAATGTATCAACAAAATACATATATGCCTGATAGATGTCTACCTTCTCTAGGACAGACCCCTACAGAATAGGTGTCCCCATGTTCCACAACCCCAATTTCTCAGACCTCTACGTCTTATCTTGTTGATATGATTTAAGTTTCTAAGGTGGGAAGAAATCTTCAATTCTTTAACATCGTTGGGTGCACGAATGGTAGTGGCCTTGACGTCAGCCCGGCTTTGGCCATGCTAACAAGGCCCACCATTAGGCTATGATTTCATCTAGCCTTGGTCTGGTTCTGGCGCCGGTCTTTTCCTGCCGCCGGTCTTTTCCTGCCGCCGGTCTGGTCCTGTCGCCTGTCTGGTCCTGTCGCCGTTCTTATCCACACTTCTGGTGTGGCTGTCCCTGTATAGCAACTCTCTTGAATACAAGTAAACAGGGGTGATCTGTTGTATGGGACACAGCCATGCTCATATAGTATGTACAGTGCTCTGCCTGCATCAAAAAACGAAGGGGACGCGGTGCCCCAAACCTTCGACTCTGCAGAACGACCACAGTCCTGGTGGGTACTGATTTATTGAAAATGAATTTTAACCTATGTGTAGACATATGTACTAGCGTGCATCACATTCCTAGCCATTTCCTTTGGCAAAGTAGAAATGCCATTTATCATTAGACTGACTGGGATGCCAAGAGGACTTGAATAGTCAGTGTTGTCCTTGCTCCGTTGTGTGATTTCTGCTCCTTTATATTCTCCTAAAAAGAGCAATCAGGCCATTGCTATATAAGCAATAAAAGTAGATGTGCCTGGAGACCTGTGGTAGCACCGTGAGTCCCTAATTTCATGTAAATTGCCCTGGGGTAACCTAATGACGTATGATATTTTAATTATTGCCCCATTTGGGTGCATCACCCGCATTCTGGCATCATGTCTCTGGTCATCTTCCACATCCCAGCCTGTGATCACTTACCATATGTGTACATTGGGGAATTAGACATGTCTCCTGACCCGAACACTTCACACGCCGAAATCCTTCTGCATAGAAATCTTTTTTTAGGTTGATTATAAATAGACTGATGTAAAGGTTTGCGGAGCATATGCTCTAATCTGAGAATCGAACAATGGGGTCTGTGTATGCATGATGCTTAGGGGGAATTACTGTATTTTGCTTTGTGGCTTTGTTGCTTTCCTAATCCTTAACCCCTTCTGATGTCTAGTATTCTTATTAATAATTTTCTGGGAGTTCATAGTACTCAGACTCCTTATTTAAAAATCCAAGCACTTCAACACTGTCCTATGTAGCCAATATATGCAATTCTGTTCATGCTGATCTTCCTTGATCATGAAAAAATACTAGTTATAATCATTTAATTGGATAGGAGAGATTGTGGTAGGGGGTAAATAAAATAAATGTTCACATTTCGTGGCGATCCCAAAAACTAAAAGACAGATGACGCTGCAGCAGTTCTCCTGCACAGTGGCACTCCTAACCATCCTGCAGCAATGCAGGTAAATGGGGTTCTGATGGTGTTCCCTGCACATCAGGTGGCCGAAGCATTAATGCGTACAATAAATTTATAAAGTGGCCACAATGTTAAAGGGGAGGTTAATGTCTGATGACTAGGGGCACCACTGCCTGCTCCAACCGATCACTAGAATGAGGATCATGAGCTCCTTATTCCTCGTCACTGCACAATTCTCTCTGGGGACGCTTAATTTCTTGACTGTCTCTGAGGCCGCTTCAGTCCTCATCCGTCTCTGTGGATGCTTCCTTCAGTGTCCCTCTCTGGAGGTGCTTCCTTCCTTGTCCCTCTCTGGGGGCCCTTCCTTCCTTGTCCCTCTCTGGGGATGTTTCGGCCCTTGTCAGTTTCTGAGAGCGCTTCGGTCCTTGTGAGTCTCTGGAGGCTTCGGTCCTTATCAGGCTCTAGGAGCACTTCCTTCCCTCTCTGGGGGTGCTTAGTTCCTTGACCGTTTCTGGGAGCGATTACTTCCTTGTCCCTCTCTGGAGGCGTTTCAGCTCTTGTCAGTTTCTGAGAGCGTTTTGGTCCTTGTCAGTCTCTGGGGGGTGCTTTGGTCCTTGTCAGTCTCTGGGGTGCTTCAGTCCTTGTCAGTCTCTGGGGGATTTGGTCCTTATTGGTCTCTGGGGGTCCTTAGATCCTTATCAGTTTCTGGGGGTACTTCGGTCCTTATCAGTCTCTGGGTGCTTTGGTCCTTATCAGTCTCTGGGGGGCTTCGGTCCTTATCAGTCTCTGGGTGCTTCGGTCCTTATCAGTCTCTGGGGGGCTTCGGTCCTTATCAGTCTCTGGGTGCTTTGGTCCTTATCAGTCTCTGGGGGGCTTCGGTCCTTATCAGTCTCTGGGGGGGCTTCGGTCCTTATCAGTCTCTGGGGGGCTTCGGTCCTTATCAGTCTCTGGGTGCTTCGGTCCTTATCAATCTCTGGGTACTTCGGTCCCTATCAGTCTCTGGGTACTTCGGTCCCTATCAGTCTCTGGGTGCTTCGGTCCCTATCAGTCTCTGGGTACTTCGGTCCTTATCAGTCTCTGGGGGCTTCGGTCCTTATCAGTCTCTGGGGGCTTCGGTCCTTATCAGTCTCTGGGGGCTTCGGTCCTTATCAGTCTCTGGGGGGGCTTCGGTCCTTATCAGTCTCTGGGGGGCTTCGGTCCTTATCAGTCTCTGGGTGCTTCGGTCCTTATCAATCTCTGGGTACTTCGGTCCCTATCAGTCTCTGGGTACTTCGGTCCCTATCAGTCTCTGGGTGCTTCGGTCCCTATCAGTCTCTGGGTACTTCGGTCCTTATCAGTCTCTGGGGGCTTCGGTCCTTATCAGTCTCTGGGGGCTTCGGTCCTTATCAGTCTCTGGGGGCTTCGGTCCTTATCAGTCTCTGGGGGCTTCGGTCCTTATCAGTCTCTGGGGGCTTCGGTCCTTATCAGTCTCTGGGGGTGCGCTTCGGTCCTGGTCAGTCTCTAGGGGCACTTCCTTCCTTGTCCCGCTCTGTGGGTGCTTATTTCCTTGACCGTCTCTGGGGGCGCTTCGGTCCTTGTCAGTCTCTGGGGGTTCTTTGGTCCCTGTCCGTCCCTGGGAAGGTCCTGATCCTTTGGGTGGTGGGAGGAGGAAAAATAAGATTTGGACCCCTTGTTAGTAAGGGTTCCAGTGATCAGAGAGGGATATTCAAGTTTTTTTTTTTTTTTTGCATCACTGAATATAGTGGGTGAGCACTTTTTAATAGTTTTAATCATTACCAGTGAAATAACATTTCTGGAGCGTCTTATTTTAGAACTATGTTATGCTGTTCCTCTGTTATTACTCATGGGAATGCAAGAAGAAAAATTACAACTGGCTGTTACCCCCCGCCCCACCATCTATCTGATTTGTGACCCATAAAATGTGTTTTAATACTGGTGTCAGAGAGCGTGATGTTCTTGACAGTCCCTATCCACACTGTCCAATAGAGGGCTCCACACTGGGGGACCCCCACTGGTACCCCCCTGCCGCCTAACATTTCATATGGAATAGATTGCCTAATGTAGACAACACCTTTTATTTTCCAAGCAATGCCTGTACACCCGGGGCAGACATATCACTGCCATTTTTAGCACACATAAGTTGTATGTAATTCCACTTTTAGTTCTAGAATAATGTGCAAATCGTCAAACTCCCAACAAAATCCAAGCAAAGAAGCTTAAAACCTCCCGAGTGAGGATTACTAATTATGTGTGTCAGATACGCTGCATGGTGGGTGGCATTGTGGTCAGTACTGTTTTCCTTGTGGTTGTGAGACCATATGTTAGACTCCAGCAAAGGCAGCATCAGCGTGGAACGAGGAGAAATCCTAGTTATCCGATTTCCTTCTATACTGATTGGTTAACTGTGATTTTACTTTGTGTGTCAGGAGTATTGCTTTTTAATAATCAGTAGAATATTTCATATTTTCCTTGACCATCTAATTCAATCTTAACCCTGCTGTTGTCTTCGGTCTGGGGAGACCGATTTTGAACTTTGGTATTTTTTTGGGGTGTTCAAGATGCGGTTCTGAAACTTGTGGTTGATTGACTTAAATGAGGATGGGTCGGTCGGCCACAGGTTTCAGAGCCGCATCTTGAATATTTTAAAGAATATTGAAGTTCAAGGTCGGTCGTTTTTGACCGAAGACAACAGCAGGGTTAAAAGAGGTTGTTCAGTCTGGAAGACCTCCATAATCACAAGCAGATGACTACGTGTACATGCATGAAGGGTGTGTTATATAAATGAATACTGATACTGTTATTACAAGTGCAGGCCCCCAGGGGGCGGAGCATAATGCTGGGATTCCAAGAACACCAATCCCAGCCTTGCTCCGCCCACTCAGAGCCAGCACCAGACACCTCTACTTTGAAGAGCAAAAGTAGCCTGTCCTGCACGTCATGGCGGGCCTGTTAGGGAGACCCTGCCTCTATACCCACCGTGGCAGTTGATGGCCTATATATTGCGGGCCCGTTAGGTAAACCCTGCCTCTATACCCACCGTGGCAGTTGATGCCCTATATATTGTGGGCCCGTTAGGGAGACCCTGCCTCTATACCCACCGTGGCAGTTGATGCCCTATATATTGTGGGCCCGTTAGGGAGACCCTGCCTCTATACCCACCGTGGCAGTTGATGCCCTATATATTTTATACGTAGGGCATATGACAGGATGTTCTCTGCTTATTTTGTGTTTTGTTATTTTTATTATTATGAAAGAAATCTATATATTCATAAACTGTAAATAATTGAGAAATCGTTAGAAATTACACAATACTTTAATATCTTCCATAGAAGTTACAAATCCGTTGACAGATTGAGTCATTTCATAAGTGAGAAAAAAAGAAACGCAATGAAAGCGGAAAAAAGTATATAAACTTTAACTCATTGTAATTGATGGAAACTGTACCCACTGCTGCTTCCAGTCAGCGGCTCCAAATCCACTTTCCTCTTATTCAAGGGCAACTCCTGATGATATATATAGTAAGTTAAGAAGTTAAAAAACAAAGCAAACCTACTAGGTAATTCAGTTCTGGAGGACCTGGCATGTTAATGCATTACATGAACATGCCTATTAATTTCTAAAGAAACAATGCAATACTTCATATCTCCTGTGGAGGCACTGCAGGGAAATAAAATGCTTGTTACCCAGTCCTCCTCCAGATTACAGCTGATCCATGATCTGGGTAGTAGGGCACCCTGTGGTCAGGTTATGGTTAAAGCCTTCTAACAAATGGTTAAACATACAGATATGCTCTATAATCCTGTTTTTATCCACAGATCAGTAAGGTGATTATTCACCTGCTTAAGCATTCTTAAAGGGTAAGTCCCCTTAGAAACAAGTTATCCCCTATCCATTGGCTAGAGGCATAACTTGCTGATTGTAGGGGTTCTAAATGATGGAATCCAAATAATTCTCTAGTACATGGCCCTAGAACCCCAAGACCGAGGCTGCAGAGTCCTACCCTGAATGGAGCGTTGGTGCACATGTTCGAACCCCACTTTATTCATTGTCTGTTGACCCGATGAGTCCTATTGCCAATTGACTGTTTTGTGACTGATCCTGCGTACCTCCACTCTATTGGGTGTTCCAGAGCAATTCTCAGGATTGCTGCAGGACCCCTAGAAATAAGCAAGTTATTCCTTATCCAAAGGGGAAGAGAACCCTTTGAAGGTTTGGTCATTCCCAACCTGAAAACGGTAAAAAGATTTACTAATCAGCTGAGCCACTTTCAGGTCAATAGGAAAGAGCTGTAATTCCCTACATAGTCAGTAGTCCAGAGTGGCGCTGTTTTCTGGAAGAAATGCATTATGTTTTTATGCTTTTCTCATCTCGTGCAACTCCTCTATGTAAGACTCTGCATTTATAGCTGTGATCTGCTGTGCCCTTACTCCCAGCGTTCAGAAAGTTAAGATATTTCTGCAGGTTTAAACAACAGGACATTTACTTATGCAAATGTCTTCCATCTGGCAGGGTTATAATTGACATTGATTGGTTACACCAGCGCTGCGTCCATGAATATGCAGATGCCTCATTTTTACAGCGCAGTATTTTATTTTTATCGATAAATAAAAGGAGTTTATTGCACCTAAAATTAGATAGGAAACAGTACGTAAGTTTTATGACTTTACCACAGGATGTGCCCAACTTTCTATCATACACACACACACACACGTTGGAAATTTACATTTAGAAATAGCTTTAGCTGGAAAATCCTGCAATACTATGCCCTGCACTGGACAAATATTTCAGCTGTGGTTGGGCTTACTTCTTCTGGCACATGATTATTCCTGGGGGCATTTAACGAGTACAACAACAAAAAAAATTCTACTATGGAAAAACGTCTCTACATGACCATCACGGCAACTTCTGTTTCTGGAGAAGTTTTATTCCATATCCTTGCTGATCAATGAAGTTTTGCTCTTTTCCCGCCATCAATTTTTTTCATCAGTCTCTTTACGGAGACAGTCAGTAAGAAGACAACAGATAAAGTTTGATAAAGGATCCTCGAAGCCCCTGGGTCCGGGGTGAGTAGCTGTTATGTTACACAGACAGGACACTTTGTTGTAGTAGGAGCTAGAGTGGCTGTTGTGATTGAACAGCAACAGGAGGAGCAGAACTGGAACCACAGGAGCTGATGAAGCTGAACTCTAATCCAAAGGGATGTAGGGTAGACTTGCCAATGTAGCTGGGCTGAATTTACAACAGAATTCAATGCGGAGCTGATATAACAGTATGGCAGATGTGACTCTTAAGTTTGCTGCAGAATCCAGGCAGAAATGGCACAATATTATAGGGAATTTGACTTGGCAGCATAGCTGACTTTGCCAGAGAGTCTAAATGCAGAACTTGCAGAGCTAAGTTAGGGCCCTATTATAGAACTAAAGGAGTGGTATAGACCACTGTAGGGGCGTGAACACTACGCAAATTCCCTGCATGGGATCGCCCCTGCCCCACTTGAGGAAACCCACTTTAGGCAGGGTTTACAAACATCTGCCCTTTTTTGGCCAAATTTTCAAGGATTATATTTGAAAAAATGGGATAGTAAAATTTAAGACTGTTGGTGGGCTACTCCAAATTCAAAATTTTCAGGGCCCCCAACCCACCATAAACCAATTAACATAATGATGTTGTCGTATGTGTCAGAGGAGCATTTGGGACCCTTTGGGCACCAAGATTTGTGTGTGATCACTATCTCTATACCCCTTCTTCTTGATCCATGGACAGAATGGTAGAATTTTAGATCGATCATCTGTATCGGTAACAGCAACCTATATCGCTACTCTGTGGTCCATGGCTAGAAGGGCATATTGTAGTCTGGTCTTGTGCCCCCTTTAATGGGGGGTGACAAACCATTCAGGAATGAGGACTCTCCTCTGCAAACAAGAAAATGGAAATGTACACCGGGTATGAAATGAAGTACCCCTAATTTTGTATGTAGACCACTGCCTATGCCCCATTTTGCATGTAGACCACTGCCTACCCCCAATCTTGTATGTAGACCACCGCCTACCCCAATCACTGCCCATCCCTAATGTTGTACATAAACCACTAATCACCCCCAATTTTGCATGTAGATTAAGTCCCACCCCTAATTTTGCACATGGACCACTTCTCATACCCAATTTTATATGTAGACCACTGCTCACCTGCAGTTTTGTACAGAAACCAGTACCCACCCCCAATTTTATGATGAAGCCCACTGCCCACCCCCAATTTTGTACGTAGACCACTGCCCACCCCTAATCTTGCATGCAGACCACTGACTGCTAACAGTACATATCTTGGTAAGGTACAGGGGGGTGGAGGGATGTAATTCTGGCTAATATGCACCCCCAGTGGCTGATATAATGATCATTGTTAGTGGTTGTCACTCGTTATGTTTTCCCTTGTCATATAACAGCAATTTGGGAAATGCTGTGTGGCTGATGAGCAGATAGCCCGTGGTGTCCTGGGTATATGATTGAATAAAAATACTCAGCACATGTGATGACTACTATCCCGGAAGTGAGGGGAGTAGAAGAAATCTGCTTCCCCCAGTAAAAGCTTGCTCATTTATTGCTAAACGAAATCTCGACAGAAGGACAGCAGTGAGTTAAACAGGGGCAGCTGAGGGGCGCGAGCCAAAGCTGGTGAAAACCAGGTCAGCACTTTCTGTTTGGTTTCATGAGATGAGGGGGAGGACGGTACGGAAACTGATACGCATTATAGATGCCTTTCAGGACAATTAAAGGAATATGCCTGATAATTCCTATATCTGTATTACATCTCATGAACATCTCCTAATATCTGTCCATGCAGCATAATCGGATGAGGGTGGACAACCTGACCATCATGGCCCTATCCATTGCTTTGCATGGTGTGTAATCAGGTGTACCCCACTGCAATGACCACTGCTGCAGTATTGTCTTCCTCTGAGGCGCCTGTTGTCACCAGGTAGCCCTAAAATGCGACACTAAGAAACTGTTCATAGGTAAAATGAACAACACAAATTAGGGTGGTGGCGCATAGGAAGATCATATAATTATGGACACCCTCCATTGGCATTGTACTTTATAAGAAATTCAGGATAATTTGGAGTAAAAACAACTTTTCGGAGCACAATGTTTCCCATTTACTCCTGCATTTTTAGTTTTTGGATATATAGATCTTCTATCCCCCAAATAACTTACCCGAATCAGTGCTCACGAGAGGTAAAGTTCCAACTAGAGTTAAGTAAAAAAAACTCAAGCTGCTTTGGTTAAGTGTCCAGTTGGCTCTTCCATGGCAGCCAGTCGGACCAGGTAGGCCTTCACTTCTGACAGCCAGCATTGTCAACCAAGCATCTTGGGCACCTCTAGTGTTTACGATACCCGTTATGACGTGCATTGCATCACGATGTCATAATGTTGCAGATGCTGGATAAATGCCAGATGGTTCCAAGATGAAGTTGCCGACTGCCGAAGTTAAGACTTCCTTTGTCTGGCAACCACAGAGGACTACACGCTGGACCATGGCAGTCAAATCTTTTTTTTCCTCATCTCTACTTCTCTCACCTGGATGGTTAGAAAAAAACCAGAAGGTCAAGCATCTTCTCATTCAGGACCATACTAGGTGCTCTTCTACATTGCCGCCGTTGGAGGTGGCCATAGTTTGGAAGGAGTGGAGAACTGGGATGAATCTATTTCATCTTCAGTGATCATCCTGTCATTCCTTCATTGCAAGGAAGGAATTAAACATGGCTCCGTTAATTACGGTAATTGAGGCTTGGCAGGGTCCACCAAAAACGCATTCCTTGTATCTTCTACAGAGATGGCAATGGCCTTACATGTGTACCTTACTGAAGGCAATAGATGTTGAGGCATCTCTGTCTGTGAACACGCTATGTTCTACAAGATGATCTTGAAATCTTTTATGGTGAAAGGGTTGATGGCAACCATGTGAAATCAAGAATATCTTCTTGCCTTCTCTCATGCAGTCCTTACCTGACCAGATACTGAAATAATTGAAAGCCACACGTGTGACCAGAATGATTTAAACCATGGTAGCATCCTTGAGTTATTTCACCATTTCGTTGGACAGGTTTTCCGAATTGCACTGTTATGAAAGTCATATTGTCCCTGTGACTGAGAGGTCAGTGTGGTGACCTGACCTGAAATGTATGGCGCGAGGAGGAATGGGAAGAGTTAATAGCGGTGGCCAATAGTGACACCGACACAGTTCCGTGGAAGCCTCAAAGTACATTAGCTTTTTAACCTTGTCAGATGGAGACAAAATGGGACTGAGAAGAGCAGCGCTAATACGTACATTTAAGTCAGCCTGACCCATCACAGATAAAATATTTCTCTTTCTCTCTGTGCAAATGTAAAATTATATACTGATTGAATTCTTTTTTATGGCTATTAAAATTCAGTTTTGCCCAAGGGTTTTTTCGAAGTCACAGGGACGGTGCCATTAGCATCTGGTTTTCAGCTGCAGCGCTAAAACGATAATGCTAAATTGCTACAGCCACTTAGCAAGATATACGGGAGCCGCAATAAAACGAAAGCGCTTGCCCCATGTAACACCTTCTACGGCATTGTTAATATGTGATTCATAGCCACCGACCGGCGTCGTGTGCATGCAGTAGAAGTGTGCGCGGCACAATGCCTTTTAGTGGAAGGCAGGCATCGGGCTTTGTCGGGGGCTTATAAAAATGCCGTTTTGATGATGCTTGAAAAGTGAAGAGGCATAGAAGAATACTCTACACCAAAAACACTTAAAGGAAATTGCATTGCTCATAAATACACCCGACCACCCAGGCAAAATTACTTTCATACAGCCATGCACTTAGTATTTGGTATGCGGATTATTGTCAAGTAATGTGACCTGCATGGCCAGAAGGAAATGTTTGTCTAAGAGTTTGCTGCAAAGTTATCTCCTCAAGTAGAAAAAAAAGAATAAAGCAATGAGTGCACCTAAATATAATGGCAAAAAATTATATTCTAAAATCAGATTTTGCTCAGTCTATTCCTGCTGGATAATGTAATTTAAAGGGATTTTTGCCAGGGTGATGCCAAAAGTTCCAACTTTCGAAACTCCCTGATGATCAACTGATTGAGTTGTTGCGGGCCACACTTTATTATCCTTTAATGGCTTTGCAAATTCTTATAATAAGGCACCTATTAATTTCCAAGTGTGTATTTTAGTAGGTGACCAGTCTGGATCTGCAAGAGTAAGAGCCCTCTATGATGTTCATTTGCTTTCAAAGGGCACAAAGATAAGAGTTGTCTTGTTGAGTTAGTAATTCCTCGTCAGCATTCTATCATCACTATAGGAGCTGGCACTTAATTTTATTTCACTTTCCAGCACTTAAAGCTCCTTCTACTGTCCAATGGCTTGAATGCTGTGAATTGAAAGTCCACATCTGTTATGGTTGCATGTAGTGTAAGAGACCAGAGAGCTGGAGCAGAGAAAAGGACCCACCCCTCAACTTCTTGTCGAGGGACGGAGACCCACCAACTTCCTGTTGAGGGACAGAGACTCGCCCCCCCCTGCTTCCTGTCAAGGGACAGACCCACCCCCCTCTGCTTCCTGTCAAAGGAGTGAGACCAGCACCCTCTCTGCTTCCTGTCGAGGGAGTGAGACCCGCACTCCCTCTGCATCCTGTTGAGGCTGTGAGACCTGGCCCCTCTGCTTCCTTTCGAGGGACAGAGACCCACCCCTACTGCTTCTTGTCAAGGGAGAAAGACACGCCCCCTCTGCTTCCTGCCAAGGGAGAGAGACTGGCTCCCCCTCTACTTCCTGCCAAGGGAGTGAGACTCGCGCCACCTCTGCTTCCTGTTGAGGGACAGAGACCCGCCCCCTGCTTCCTGTCGAGGGACAGAGACCTGCCCCCCTGCTTCCTGTCGAGAGACAGACCCGCCCCCTTGCTTCCTGTCAAAGGACAGGGACCCATCCCCCAGCTTCCTGTTGAGGGACACGTACCTGACCCCTTCCTGTTATCACACTTAACAGTAGACAGTGGAAAGGAAGTAAGAAAGAAAGGAAGACACCTGGTGGACGGCACTTTTATGTTTTTTGGGGGGTTTAATACAACGTAATTTCTGAATAAAGTGACTTGCAGATATCGATCACATTATCAGATGAGTTGCAGTTGTCTAAAATTGCAGGGACCATTTAGATGGCTTGTCTTATTTGCATAACTTCTTGCTTTCAGCTGTGTCTGCAAAACGTCTGGTAGTTTGCACTCTACGAAATATAATGTTGTACCATGCGTAGTACGGCCAACATATCAAATTGTCCCACTGGATTCTAGGAGTGGCTAAGCTGTTAAATGTGTGTTTGCCAGCATACAGTAAAATCTTTTTCGGTAGCAGCCAGCAGAATTGAGAATGCAGCTCTGAAGTATAACACATGCTGAAAATCAGGATTGGTTTCAGAAAACTTTTACACAATATATTTTAGGTCCCTAAGACCTGCAGTATCATGGGGAACACCCCAAAAAAACCTGGTGTATATCAGAAACATCCCACAAGACCTGCTGTTTTGTGGATGCTCTGATGCGGTCCTTCAGCCATCACAATTTGGTCCTTGTTAGTCGCTTAGATCCTTGCGCTTGCCCATTTGTTTGGCTGCGAATACATATAAACATAATCCATGTTATTCAAAACGATATTCCAACATTAAAAAATTGTACCAAACCTGATCAGTTACATCCGTTATCGCAATCCCTACTGCTCAGCCCGAGATCCGCCCCATGGGACCTAACTATAGGGGCCGTCCTAAAGCCAAAAACCATGTAGGAGACCATCATCCCAACTAATGCATCAGAATCCGCAAAGGTTGTGTTGTCTCAATCAATAGGAGAATATTTGAGGCCTTCCATTTCTTCACTGAGAATTGTGGTCATGACTTTATTTCCTGAATGAATGGAAATCTCCTGCGGCTTTTGTATTCCTGCCAGGAAGAAGAAAAAAATCTGTTGTTGTTCATGCAAAATTTCCTTTTGTTTTGAGGTAACGGGATCAATGAGATGGCTGTGTGTCAGAGCGTGCGCCTGAACCTGCAAAATTTATTAGGGATCATAAAATAGACACAGAATTTTTCCCTCACTGCATCTCTTAAATTTGACGCGATTTATAAAGTCGGGATTTAACCTCACAAGTCGTAAACGCCGGCATAAGTGAAGATAAAATTAGCTAATGAAATCGACCCCTTGTGGAAGCCTCTTTATGGCGATTTATGTGTATTACTTTAGGTCATGTGCTTCAGAAAGGGAAATCTCCTCCACCAGTTCACTCGCGCCAAATGCAGCGGTTGCAAACAGAGTTAAATTAATGGACTATCTTCTTCTTTACGAGAGCTTCTTTTTTTTTTCTTTAACTAATTGTCATATAAAATCTTTGTTTTTGGTAATGGACCATTAAATCTAGCAAAACAGTTGTAAATAGAAATTCATCTGGTATTAACCACAAGGGTGTATAGACATCTAATAATCCAGCCTTTATCGGAACAAGACGGGCCTCATGTTCATAGTTCTTGTTTTTCTTAACATTTTTAAGAAAAGCGTGAAAAATTTAGAACTACTCGCATATTTGGGAGCCTAAAACAAATTAACAAAGGTGTTCTTAGAAATAGAAAATTGGAAGGCGATAGTTACAATAGGTCGTCAATTTGGTTGGATTACATCAGCTGTTGGCCTTCATATTTGTTATTCACTTGACCAGGCTCCAATGCCAGTCCGCATGTTTCCCGTCTGCTTCCCGTCTGCCGTCTCGCTCTGCTCTCATGTACATTAAATTACTAGCGTAACCCTAGCACATTCCCTGACTTTTCTGAAATCCTTTTCCTACCCTACTGAGGCATGTTCAGGTGGCTATGCACCGCCTCAGTATTCAGATAGACTGAAGTCTGTGCTGCCAGGACTCCATTTATTTCACAAGACTAACCCAGCATGGCTTCAGTTCTCCTAAAGTGTGCCACCAATTAGTAAAGGTGTTGTTAGGAATAGAAAAGTGATGACTATGTAGTTGTTATACCATCAATTAGATGTCACAGGGGCTTTGTTTGCGGTAGTCTGACACCTCTTAAGGTACCGTCACACTGACCAACTTCACAACGATATCGCTAGCGATCCGTGACGTTGCAGCGTCCTGGATAGCGATATCGTTGTGTTTGACACGCAGCAGCGATCTGGATCCTGCTGTGCCATCTTTGGGCGGAGCAGAAAGTCCAGAACTTTATTTCGTCGCTGGATCTCCCGCAGGCATCGCTGGATCGGCGTGTGTGTCGCCGATTCAGCGATGTCTTCACTGGTAACCAGGGTAAACATCGGGTTACTAAGTGCAGGGCCGCGCTTAGTAACCCGATGTTTACCCTGGTTACCAGTGTAAATGTAAAAAAAAAAAAACACTACATACATACATTCCGGTGTCTGTCGCGTTCCTCGGCGTTCTGCTTCCCTGCACTGTCAGCGCCGGCCAGCCGTAAAGCAGATTACAGCGGTGACATCACCGCTGTGCTTTACGGCCAGCCGGCGCTCAGTCAGTGCAGGAAAGCACAGCGCCGGGGGACAGACACCGGAATGTAAGTATGTAGTGTTTTTTTTTATTTTACATTAGCACTGATAACCAGGGTAAACATCGGGTTACTAAGCGCTGCCCTGCGCTTAGTAACCCGATGTTTACCCTAGTTACCAGGGGACTTCGCATAGTTGGTCGCTGGAGAGCTGTCTATGTGACAGCTCTCCAGCGACCACACAGTGACGCTGCAGCGATCGGCACCGTTGTCTAGATCGTTGCAGCGTCGCTAAATGTGACGGTACCTTTAATAGGGTCTTCTATGGATAGGCTTAGTGTTTGCCACTCTGCCTACCAGATACCTTCAACCTTTAACCCTTGTACAGGGATTTGGACCTACATAGATGCCCCTGTGTTGGGTCTATGGATCAGGCTGCTGGCCGGTGGAGCAAGCTGGTAACAAGAAGGATCTTCACCCCACGAAGTCAAGTCACAAACAAAATTTGAAAGCAAGTGGGCTGTGAAAATACCAGCTGAGCTTAATAACTGGTTGTAAGAAACAGGCATGCAGGATCTTAAATAGCCAACATCTTAAGTTAACAGAAAGAATCCAAGACAAATGTTAAAACTCAAGATGATACCACAAATTCCGGATTTCCGCGTTGTCATTACATGTCGTCTACAACAGATGCCTGGGGATGAAGCAGAAATAGAGGTGGCGGGTAGTGATGAGCGAATATACTCGTTACTTGAGATTTCACGAACACGCTCGGGTGACCTCTGAGTATTTTTTAGTGCTCGGAGATTTAGTTTTCCTCACCTCAGCTGAATGATTTACATCTGTTAGCCAGCATAAGTACATGTGGGGGTTCCCTGGTTGATAGGGAATTCCCACATGTAATCAAGCTGGCTAAGAGATGTAAATCATTCACCTGAGGTGAGGAAAACTAAATCTCCGAGCACTAAAAAATACTCGGAGGACCTCCGAGCGTGCTCGAGAAATCTCGAGTAACGAGTATATTCGCTCATCACTAGTGGCGGGCACCGATGTCACTTTAAGTTGGTTGGAATCGACTGTACTGGCTCCTGCAATGGTCCCTGCATCTCCCCTCAGCCACAACCAGCACGTTATCTGTTAATGCCATACCATCTTTTTTGTTCTGCCCTTTTTTTATAAAGGGAAATTTCTCATTTGAAACTAGAACTTTTCAAGTTACCGATGTTCATGGCAACATGAACTTAACTGATAGGCTATAGGCCAAATATTGTTGTGCACGGACTCATTGAAAAGGTAATGCCATGCGAAGCAATATCCATACTGTAATAGCTGCAATGTTTTTTATGTACTGTAATTTTACCTAAACTTGCGCTCTCCTCCCTAACCTACAGCAGATTAGCATTTTACAGCCTTTAGGTTTAGGATGGAAGGGATTGAAGCTGGAGCCCAGCTGGGAGATTCTGGCTGCACGCTATTAGATTTTGCTATTTCATACTTTATCTCGGGAAACATGCATTGCTCTATCCAGACTTTACATTCTGCTCCTTCCTGGTCTGCGCTTATTTTTTTTTCCTTATTTTTTTGTTATTCTCATTGGGTAAAATAACTCAATTAATTAGTACCGCAATCAGGAGAGCAGAGACCCGGCACAAGACTGACTTGAGTATATGGACTTGATTTGTAAATGTGTGGCGTGTGTGTGCCTCTACACGGTAGACAGAAATGTCTTCTTACAGCTCCTCTCATTGTATATTTTCCTGTGTGGACTTCTTAGGACTGATTTGCACAGAAAATGCATTTTTATTAAGAAAAGGTATTTGGGACGACATTGTAAGGGCTCTTTTTTAATACACTGGATTTTTGAGCCCAGTACAAGATGACGGTTTTGGCTCCTCTTGGTTGTGACCAAGTTGGTGGGAGAATGTACTGTAAGTTGCCAACACTTGGTGATAGTTCGATTTCAATTTTCAAAAAAAATCATATGCCATAAGTATACTATTTTTTTTTCCTGTTTTCTAGAGCAGTAATGCTATTCAAATGTCATATATTTCATGTTTGCATGCTATAGTTCTACAGAGTGCTACTTTATTTGTTACTTACAAAAGATCGTGTCTGAGCCAATATATTGCTGTTGATGTACATGTGAATTTCCTGAAAGACCGGTAGGAGTTTAGAATATCCCCACAGACCAGTGTGTAAGCCTTATTTATACAGTAGGTCAATTTCTGAAGACCGGTTTCCTTTAAATGCCCATGCTTGGAGCTTCTGTGAAGCATCAGAGGGTGCCAATGGCTGGCTTGGTAATATGTATGAGATGAAATGTGCCACATCTTTTTGCCGGCATATGAAATTGGTGAAACATGAAGGTACGATGTAGGCCCATGGACTTCTGATGGCGTGGTATTATGGATCTGTAATATGGACATGTGCATAAGCCCTACACTGTATTACACCAACTTTTGAAGTCTTAGGCCATGTTCACACAGTGCGTTTTTTACTGCGGAACCGCAGCGGTATTGCCGCTGCGGTTCCGCAGCTGTTTTCCATGCAGGGTACATAACAATGTAACCCTATGGAAAACAGTCACTGCTGTGCACATGATCCGGAATTTCGTGTAAAAAGCCGCGCAGAATAGCTGCGGCAAAAAAGAAGGAGCATGTCAATTCTTTTTCCTGAACCGCAGCGGTTCTGCACCCATAGACCTCCATTGTGAGGTCAAAATCGCAGTAAAACCCACAGATCAAAAATATATCTGCGGGTTTTACTGCGATTTGATGTGCAGAACCGCTGCAGCAGGAAGTGCGGGGGAGCGGGCGGAAGTGCGTGGGCGGAGTGTGGCTGCCCCCCCGTGCTCCGATCCCGCCCCCCCGTGCTCCGATGCCCCCACCCCCGTGCTCCGATGCCCCCCCCCAGTGCTCCGATGCCCCCCCCGTGCCCTAATCTCCCCCCCTTATACTTACCCGGCGTCCCGGTGTCCGTCCGGCCGTCTTCTCCCTGGGCGCCGCCATCTTGCAAAATGGCGGGCGCATGCGCAGTGCGCCCGCCGAATCTGCCGGCCGGCAGATTCGCTCCAAAGTGCATTTTGATCACTGAGATATAACCTATCTCAGTGATCAAAATAAAAAAAATAGTAAATGACACCCCCCCCCCACTTTGTCACCCCCATTGGTAGGGACTATAAAAAAAAATAAGAATTTTTTTTTTTTTTTCCACTAAGGTTAGAATAGGGGTAGGGGTAGGGTTAGGGGTAGGGTTAGGGGTAGGGTTAGGGTTAGGGGTAGGGTTAGGGGTAGGGTTAGGGTTAGGGGTAGGGTTAGGGGTAGGGTTAGGGTATTTTCAGCCATTTTAGCCCTAAAAAGCTTCCCAGGAAACACACAGTCTCTGCATAGAAAACTGCATAAAAAAAGGATCAAAAAACGCATCAAAAAACGCATCAAAAAAGGACCAAAAAAAGGACCTGCGTTTTCTGCCAAGAGCTGCAGTTTTTAAAAAAACTGTCCTGAAAAAAAAAAGGATGGAAATCCTGAACGTGTGAACATACCCTTAGTCCACCTAAAAATATAACTTAAAGGTTAAACATTTGTCAGCTTTAGACACTCAAAATAAAAAAAGATTTTCTGGATTTGAAGTCATGGCAATACACCTAAAACCTCAATAAAGTTTGCCAGAAAAACCTGTATGGCAATCTGGTCAGCGTGCCAGGATCCAGTCTCATGTTGTGGATACCAACCACCTAACCAGTAGACTCTTCCTGCCTATTGGTTTTCCTGCTACGTCTGAACTGCCCCACTTGCGAGACTCGCGCTATTCTTTCCACTGTTCCTCTTTTTGTAACTTTACTCAATAGCATGGCTCTACCATGTATGAAGTACTGGCACTTTCCTATATAATAAACCTCTTCCGCAGCTTTCTAATTTTTTTTCCTTCACCTTGACGATCCGGATTTGCAAAGTCAGCAAACTAAAAAAAATTTAAGCTTATGGAGACATCAAAGAGCCTGGAATCTGAGGGTGATCGGAAGCTTTTCTAAACGAGCAGGAGGAAAAGCCGTGAATAAACTGATGTAGAAGAACTTGCGGAGGGATTCCGGAGGCAAAAGAAATGTAAGAAACTAAAAAGGCAAAAAACAAGAGTACAGGGTGCTTTTGTTAATTTTTTCTTTTTTAAATCTAAAAAGTACATTTATGTTAAACTTTTAGTTTGGCCACAGAGTCGATGTAATCATCTTTGGGAAAAATCCTTATGAAACTCTTTTTTTTTTTTTTTTTTTTTTAAATTTAATCAAGCTAAACCATAAAAAATAGCTTGTATTAACATAACAGATTACTTTGAGGCGGATCTATCCATTTTCAAAGAATATTAGTGAAAGTTTGACAGGACAAGATAGAAAGGAGGACATGCAGTCAGAATCACGGTAGGAGGTAAAGAAATCTCCATAAACCTGTTCTTGATCTTAATGGGTCCAGGTAATAGCTGTCAGTTTTTTTTAAAGAAAATAATAATTTGTTTTGAGGTCTTGATAAGAGGGTTTACATCATTTATTCTTAATGACTATTCAATTTTTCACTCCCCACTAACCAAACATTGTTAACTGATTGTCATCGTTATGAGGTTCTAACAGGTATATAGGTTGGTCAGGGATGTAGTTAATAAACTTCATCATATAGCTTTTGTTGATCCAATTTCATCTTCTGTCTTGTCTGGTCGTTTAATCCCCACTTCCCATAAAAATTAGACTGTTGGACAAACTGCAAATATTAATAGGTCAGTCTAATGCGTATGGAAACTCGGACAACTGTTTGTCCGGGGAAGAATCGAGCAGGCATGTCCAATTTCCGACTGCCGATCACTTTTTTTTTTCTCACGAAGATAAGACGCCGCTAAAGATGTCTGACAATAGCTTTCTCATAGAGTGCACAGGTGCTCCCGACTGACTGAGGGCTCATGTGAGTGTGAGAAATGGCTGAGAAGGCTGCCGGTCGAAACCTCTTTTGGCTGTCAGCCATCTAAACTAATTTGTATGGCCGCTAGATTCACCTATGAAAAGTTCCATAACTCATCATCAAAGGCTAGTGTTTGTGGAAAGTCTTGTCTACAGAGGGATCTACACTAGTTAACTAATGGTTGAGGATATGCAACCATTGCCCAAGGTCTGATGATTTACTCTTCCTTGTAAGTCCTAAAAAGGCCGTGTTTCACTAAGTTTTATGTTCATGTCCAATGATTGGGTGAACGTGTGTTCCTCAAGAGTGGTCTTAAGAGCTCCTCATTGAACAGAGAACTTTTTGACCAGATGAAATGAGTCCACAATATCTCTGACGGAACATAGCTATTGGGAGATAGTCTCCAACCATTCCAGTCTACTTTCCAAGGTACTACTATGGGATAAATGAAGAGTTGACAGTTTACATTAGGTTAGCTCCATCACTCTATCCCATGAGCAATTTGATCTTCAGAAAACTACAGAGATTAAACTAGACAATGGGATTCACTCCCCTTCCATTACAACAAATTAGAAGAATTAAAAAATGGGACACCTGGAGGCAGCCAGCAATCCATATTTCTAACTTCTGGTCCTCCGCTTGACTTGTCATAATAATTTACAAATTCTGCTTTTCTTTAGTATGTCACTCCTTGAGACATTTTGTGATGCATTGCAGTGTACAGTTCATGAGAATGACTGTGACTAAGTGCCGTATGAATAAGCGTCTGGTCTATGTTCCATGCTGAGGACATGTCACCCATGTGCATCTCTGACCATCTGTCTCCAAGCGATGCTGGGCAGAAGGCACTCTTTCCAAACTGGCAGAGCTTAATCATGACAGTCTTAAGTCTTCTAGCAAGGGAACCTAAGCCCCTTGTCTGTTCTCTGCGTACGGACCGCTAGCTTTATGTTTCGCAATCTTTGGTTAGCATTTAACGTAAGGTAAACCACAAGAAATCACTCTTCTGCATTTGGTGGAAGACAATGATTGATCTGTCGTATGTCGTATGTGTTTTTACTCAATGCTGATCCCATGCTATAAGGCAACATCTGCCTGCAATCAAATAACATTTCCTTTTAGATAATTTTTTACTTTAGCAATCTTTTTTTCCTTACATTATCCCATTGTTTTGGGATATCTGAAGACTGGCTAGCGTACAAGGGGTCAGATTAACCCGACAGATGGGCCAATGATGAGCCTAGAGATGATCTCATTATCTTTTGGGCATTACATTTTTTCATTCCAGGGAAAGATTTAGATGCAAAAACGTCTGTTGTAATCTAATGATGAGTGACAGATGTTATGTATTTAATGAAGGTGGCCGTACATATGCAGATTGTTCACTTGTTAACAAACAACCCGAACCATCTGATTTTCTGAAACTCCTGACAATTAGACCTTTTTTTTATATATTTTTTATTGGAATGTTGGTGTAGTTATTTGCATACTTGGGTAAACTTGTTGCACATATTCCTGATTTTAATTTTCATATAGTTTTTTTTTGTTTTCACATGCATGCCACATCCAAGTGTTTCAACTGAATTTCATGGTATGTAAAGGAATGGCTGCTGAAGTGTTGCGTTTTCCTACAGCGCCCCCGCAGGCGAAAGCGTTACACTCTGTGTTTCTAGAGAAAGAAAACTTATTTGAAGCCTCTCTAAATTTTTAGAAGTCCTAAGTTGGAAACCCCTTCTACTTAGAGTGCTCTAATAGGGTATTAGAAAATTGATTTTTGAAACTAGATAACCACTGTTAAAGGGACGCTGTCACCTGAATTTGGAGGGAACAATCTTCAGCCATGGAGGCGGGGTTTGGGGGTTTTTGATTCACCCTTTCCTTACCCGCTGGCTGCATGCTGGCTGCAATATTGGATTGAAGTTCATTCTCTGTCCTCCATAGTACACACCTGTGCAAGGCAAGATTACCTTGTGCAGGCGTGTACTACGGAGGACAGAGAATGAACTTCAATACAATATTGCAGCCAGCATGCAGCCAGCGGGTAAGGAAAGGGTGAATCAAAAACCCCAAAACCCCGCCTCCATGGCTGAAGATTGTTCCCTCCAAATTCAGGTGACAGTGTCCCTTTGAAGAGGTTGTTGGAACAAAATATGTTGGTGACTTATCCATGAGATAGATAATGTGTACCAAATGGGTGGAGGTCCGACGCCTGCAACACCCAGCGAAGAGCTGTTACAAGCTCCGCCGGAGACCAGATTAGTACACTTTGAACACCGTTGTAAAGCTTAGCTCTATTTAATGTGTGGCAGCCATTGCCGGGTACTGCAGTACGGCTACTATTCAAAGGAACAGAGCTGTTCTTCAGTACCCAGCAGCAGCTGCTACACACTGAATGGAGTTGTGCCGCCAGGGAAAGTAACAGTTGATCGATGGGGTTTTCGGGTGTTGGAGCCCCACTGATCTGGTAAGTTTGACTTGGTAGATCACCAATATGTTGTGACTAGACAACTTTTTATTGCCTTTGACAGAGTTAGTAAAGTACTTTGTTTGCCCATCTCTATTTAAAGGGGTTATCCACTACTAGAACAATCCCTTCTCAATCTGAATATTTGTTAAAACAAAAAAAAACCTATATTATCCCCCCATGCCGGTGCCGTTCCAGCTGTGTCAGCACTAGCGTCCCCTGCACCCAATCAATGCTGGCGTTGCAGTCCACGCCTTCATATGTAAAAGTAATCAAGAGGAAGTGAGTGGCCAGTCGCCCGGCTCACATGACATAGTATCGTCACATGAGTCCCAGGAGGGCAAGAGCCAGCACAGTTGGAATGGTGTCTACACGGGAGGTGTTTTATGTTATCCGGTGACAATCATTCTTAGTGAAAAGAGGTTGTCCTAATTGGGGACAACCCCTTTAAAGAGCTTGCCCATATTAAGTTATCCTTCTGGCAACCCTTGGTAGAGCTATTTATTTCAGGTCTGCAGCTCAATGCTTTAATGGCAGCTGAGTTGCAGTACCTTAGAATGACCACTGTACAATGTATGGAGCTGTGCTGTTCCGGTTTCATACACTGTTTACTTCTGGCGGCCTTGGTGTTGCTATCAGCTGATCGATGGGAGTGGCGAGTGTCCAACCGGTCTGAGAGAGAACCCTTTAAATTGCACGGGCAGATAGATTGATGTCTCCTGTTGCACCTATCATCTGGGGCACACATTAAGCCCCAGCTTTGGAGAACCCACTCCAGTGGTTTGACATACAGAAAATAAAGAGGAGTATGTAATTGGTCAGTACCAATTTTATAGGGCCTCTGATATAAAAGTGATCACAAAATAAGCCAGCATCAGGAAAGGCGCCCTATGTTTGGAACACTGGTCCCAAACTGTCATAATTTAAAGGTACCCTATATTACGGTAAGTTTCAGCCTGCAATCTTAATTTCTTCATTCATTTTCAGACCCCCTGATATTTAGCTTGTAGCCTGATCCAAGTTTATGATTTTTCTCTTGTTTGAGTGTCTCTCCCAATAATATCGGCTGCTTGTGAGCCTTGCGTGTATCCAGGGAGCTGCTCTCTTTATTAGCACATATAACAGCACAGCTTTATCCTGCATTTAGCTCCTCTTCATGTGCTTTCCTCTTCATCTATATCCATTTTTCTCTGCCCTCCCTGAGACTGTAAACGTTTTCTCCCCTCTCTGCTGGAAATTGTTCTCTTAACACTAAGAGATGGGAGAGGGAGCAGGTTTCTGTAGAGTTCTCTGGAAGATAAAGGACTAAAAGAAATCTTCAAGATTCCCGTGCTTAAACTATGATCACATAGATGCCCTCCCATACAATCCCTCTGATTGTAGCACCAGTGGTACAGCATCATATAATAGAATACAAAGCACTATGTCAGCGCAACAAGTTATAGCTCCAAATACTATTTTTTGGAGCTAATATGGTTTGAGAAGGATTTGAAAAGCTTCATTTCTCTTAAAGAGAGTTCCCTCAATTGCTTCTGTTATTGTCGGTCGTAATACCATAATAGTTTATGAAGCCATGCGTGTTTTATGGCTTAGTATTAAACACAAACTCCTTCTGCCCCTCTCCGATTCTCCGCTGGTATTTCTTGAACCTACGCCGCTCTGATCAGGTGTAATTGACGGCTTATTATACAGGCAGAGGCGAGTTATTGCTTTGTGTTTTCTGTCTGGAATGGCTTTTTTTTCTGGGACAGTTCATGATTTATCTGTTTCTAGACTGTGTGTAGTTATAGGGGGATTTAAGTGGCATTTTAAAAGAAATCGCCCTACTATGTAGAAGACTCATACAAAAGGTGCACAGATCTTTTGTCGCCTTTTAGTTCTCACTAGTTATTTGAACGAATACCTTTGTAATATCAGCAGACTGTACTCCTCTCATGCTGCACCTTGGGTGTAGGATCCAGTATTCACTCTTGTGTGCGCAAAGTATTGTGGCACCTGACTTAAAGTGGACTTTCACTGAATTTTTTTTCATTTAAACTAAGCACCTTGTCCAATTGGCACAGCTCCATTGATTCTGGATCAGTTTTTTTTTTTCTCTTCTGCGCCCCTCTGTTCCAAAGTTATGCTCACCTCCCCCCCACCGATCATAGTGGTGCAAATGTTTTCTTCGACTAACTGGGCGTGTACCCCACAACTTCCCTGTGGGTGTGGCCGTGTTCTGATTGGCCAGCATCAGAGGAGATATCGGTGGGGAATAACTTTGGAGCAGAGGGGCACAGAAAAAAAAGAAAAACTGTAACAGAACCAGTGGAGCAGCGGCAATTAGCGGAGCTTCTCAGTTTTACTTTTAAGGAAATTCCAGTGAAAGTAGAAACAAAGCTGCAGCAATGGGCTATGCATGAACTTCCAGGAGATGGGCCACATTAATTTTATTGAAGGGTTTGACCGAACAGGACTAAAAAGTATTGTAGTATTTCAGTTACAAGTTTTATCATTGCAGCTCCACTTACACAGTTAGAGCTACGTTTTTGGGTCATGTGTCTGTCACTTGTGGTTAAAGTTCAATTTAATTGTAAAGTTCTGCGGAATATGTTGTTGCTATGTAAATAAAATTATTACTAACTAGTTGAAGAGCCCGGTGTTGTCCAGGCATAGTAACTGACTGTGGTTAGCTATAGCACCTCACTTCTCATTTTCCCATCACGCCTCTCATTTCCCCCTCACACCTCTCATTTCCCCCTCACATCTCTCATTTCCCCCTCACTCCTCTCATTTTCCCCCCAACACCTGTCATTTTGACCTCACACCTGTCATTTTCCCCTCAGTATATGCCTGTATGCCATTTCCCCTGTAAATAGTATATACCTGTATGTCATCTCCTCCTGTATATAGTATATACCTGTATGTCATCTCCTGTATACAGTATATACCTGTGTGTCATCTCCTTCTGTATATAGTATATACTGTATTTTCTGGCGTATAAGACTACTTTTTAACCCCTGAAAATCTTCTCAAAAGTCGGGTATCGTCTTATACGCTATGTGTCGTCTTATAGGGCAGGTGCGGAGTAATCTGCGGTCGCCGCATATTGTGGGGGGAGCGACCCCAATGACGAGGTGAGGGGGCGCCTCACCGGGAAGGTGTAAGTGAAGCAGAGGCAGAGAAGGAGATAATAGGATACAAGGGTGAGCCAGATGAGTGAAAGAGGAGTGTTTTTCTAGGCACAGCATCGCTCTCTCTCTTTTTTGCATAACCCTGGCTGTTATGAATAGGTAATTCAGAACCACAATGGACCTTGAAGTTCAGAGCACACAAGTGACCTGACAAAAACCACAAAACATAGGACGAGCTCTGAGACGTGGGAACTCTGCTGACCGCAATCCCTAAACCTATCAAACCACACTAGAGGTAGCCGTGGATTGCGCCTAACGCTCCCTATGCAACTCGGCACAGCCTGAGAAACTAGCTAGTCCTGAAGATAGAAAAATAAGCCTACCTTGCCTCAGAGAAATTCCCCAAATGAAAAGGCAGCCCCCTACATATAATGACTGTGAGTTAAGATGAAAATACAAACACAGAGATGAAATGGATTTAGCAAAGTGAGGCCCGACTTACTGAATAGACCGAGGATAGGAAAGATAGCTTTGCGGTCAACACAAAAACCTACAAACAACCACGCAGAGGGGCAAAAAGACCCTCCGCACCGACTAACGGTACGGAGGTGCTCCCTCTGCGTCTCAGAGCTTCCAGCAAGCAAGGAAAACCAAAAAAGCAAGCTGGACAGAAAATATAGCAACAAAAGTAACACAAGCAGACTTAGCTTATGCTGAGCAGACAGGCCACAGGAACGATCCAGGAGGAAGCAAGACCAATACTAGAACATTGACTGGAGGCCAGGATCAAAGCACTAGGTGGAGTTAAATAGAGCAGCACCTAACGACTTAACCTCATCACCTGAGGAAGGAAACTCAGAAGCCGCAGTACCACTCGTGACCACAGGAGGGAGCTTGATCACAGAATTCACAACACCTGGCATCCCAGACGCTGACAGTTTGCTTCACTTACACCTTCCTGGTGAGGCGCTCCCTCACCTCGTCATCGGGACCACTCCCCCCCACTATATACGTCGACCGCAAATTGCTCCGCACCCACCCTATAAGACGACACCCAGCATATAAGACAACCCCCGACTTTTGAGAAGATTTTATATTTTAACTGCAAAAGTTGGGGGTCGTCTTATACGCCCAGTCGTCTTATACAGTTAGGGCCAGAAATATTTGGACAGTGACACAATTTTAGCGAGTTCGGCTCTGCATGCCACCACATTGGATTTGAAATGTAACCTCTACAACAGAATTCAAGTGCATATTGTAACGTTTAATTTGAAGGGTTGAACAAAAATATCTGATAGCAAATGTAGGAATTGTACACATTTCTTTACAAACACTCCACATTTTAGGAGGTCAAAAGTAATTGGACAAATAAACATAACCCAAACAAAATATTTTTATTTTCAATATTTTGTTGCAAATCCTTTGGAGGCAATCACTGCCTTAAGTCTGGAACCCATGGACATCACCAAATGCTGGGTTTCCTCCTTCTTAATGCTTTGCCAGGCCTTTACAGCCGCAGCCTTCAGGTCTTGCTTGTTTGTGGGTCTTTCCGTCTTAAGTCTGGATTTGAGCAAGTGAAATGCATGCTCAATTGGGTTTAGATCTGGAGATTGACTTGGCCATTGCAGAATGTTCCACTTTTTGGCACTCATGAACTCCTGGGTAGCTTTGGCTGTATGCTTGGGGTCATTGTCCATCTGTACTATGAAGCGCCGTCCAATCAACTTGGCAGCATTTGGCTGAATCTGGGCTGAAAGTATATCCCGGTACACTTCAGAATTCATCCGGCTACTCTTGTTTGCTCTTATGTCATCAATAAACACAAGTGACCCAGTGCCATTGAAAGCCATGCATGCCCATGCCATCACGTTGCCTCCACCATGTTTTACAGAGGATGTGGTGTGCCTTGGATCATGTGCCGTTCCCTTTCTTCTCCAAACTTTTTTCTTCCCATCATTCTGGTACAGGTTGATCTTTGTCTCATCTGTCCATAGAATACTTTTCCAGAACTGAGCTGGCTTCTTGAGGTGTTTTTCTGCAAATTTAACTCTGGCCTGTCTATTTTTGGTATTGATGAATGGTTTGCATCTAGATGTGAACCCTTTGTATTTACTGTCATGGAGTTTTCTCTTTACTGTTGACTTAGAGACAGATACACCTACTTCACTGAGAGTGTTCTGGACTTCAGTTGATGTTGTGAACGGGTTCTTCTTCACCAAATTAAGTATGCGGCGATCATCCACCACTGTTGTCATCCGTGGACGCCCAGGCCTTTTTGAGTTCCCAAGCTCACCAGTCAATTCCTTTTTTCTCAGAATGTACCCAACTGTTGATTTTGCTACTCCAAGCATGTCTGCTATCTCTCTGATGGATTTTTTCTTTTTTTTCAGCCTCAGGATGTTCTGCTTCACCTCAATTGAGAGTTCCTTTGACCGCATGTTGTCTGCTCACAGCAACAGCTTCCAAATGCAAAACCACACACCTGGAATCCACCCCTGACCTTTTAACTACTTCATTGATTACAGGTTAATGAGGGAGACGCCTTCAGAGTTAATTGCAGCCCTTAGAGTCCATTGTCCAATTACTTTTGGTCCCTTGAAAAAGAGGACGCTATGCATTACAGAGCTATGATTCCTAAACCCTTTCTCCGATTTGGATGTGGAAACTATCATATTGCAGCTGGGAGTGTGCACTTTCAGCCCATATTACATATATAATTTTATTTCTGAACATGTTTTTGTAAACAGCTAAAATAACAAAACTTGTGTCACTGTCCAAATATTTCTGGCCCTAACTGTACGCCGGAAAATACGGTACCTGTATCTCATCTGCTCCTGTATATAGTATATACCTGTATCTCATCTGCTCCTGTATATAGTATATACATGTATGTCATCTCCTCCTGTATATAGTATGTACCTGTATGTCATCTCCTGTATATAGTATATACCTGTATATCATCTCCTCCTGTATACAGTATATACCTGTGTGCCTGGCGAGTTTTATGTGTGGTGCGTTTTGAGTATGTGCAAGTTTTGTGAGGCAACTTTTGCATGTGTTGCAACTTTTGTGCATGTGGCAATTTTTCCACGTGTGCAAGTTTTGCGTGTGGCGAGTTTTCCATGAGGTGAGTTTTGCACTTGTGGCGAGTTTTGCATGTGGCGAGTTTTGCGCGTGGTAAGTTTTGAGCGGTGACTTTTGTGTTTCGACTTTTATGTGGCGAGGTTGGTGTATGTGTGGTGAAATGTGTGCTGAGGGTGATGTGTTCAAGCACGTGGTAGTGTGTGGCGCATTTTGTGTGTGTGTTCATATCCCTGTGTGTAGTGAGTGTCCCATGTCGGGGCCCCACCTTAGCAACTGTACGGTATATACTCCTTGGCGCCATCGCTCTGTCTTTAAGTCCCCCTTGTTCACATCTGGCAGCTGTCAATTTGCCTCCAACAGATGTGTGACTTTGCAAAATTGTGTGGCTGTAGCTGTGACGGTGCAGATGCCAATCCCGGACACACACACACACACACACACACACACACACACACACACACACACACACACACACACACACAGCTGTATATATTAGATGGTGGTCATCCTCTGTCAATAGAGATGAGCAAATCTTTTGAAATTTAAAATCGCAGACTGTTCCCCAAAAATTAAATGTGTTGTTAATAAATTTGTGCAAATTTCAATACTGCAGAGTTTGCAATTGCTCATAAAACACTTGTGGGGGAGAGGAGCGAGAGAGGGAATCCCACTGACGATAAGAGCTTACACTCTACAGGAGAGAGAGGACCTCACTAATCATAAGACATTACACGTTATAGGAGAGAAGCGGACCTCACTGGTCATAAGAGCTTACATTCGACAGGAGAGAGAAAGAGGACCTCACTGATCGTGAGAGCTTACACTCTACAGGAGAGAGAGAGAAGAGAGGACCTCACTGATCATGAGAGCTTACACTCTACAGGAGAGAGAGAGAAGAGAGGACCTCACTGATCATGAGAGCTTACCCTCTACAGGAAAGAGGACCTCAGTGATCATAAGAGCTTACACTCTACAGGAGATAGAGAGGACCCCTCTGACCACAAGATCTTACACTCTAGTGACTCTAAAGCAGGGGTGAGGAAGGTGGGGGAAGGTCCCCGGAGTCCGCAATGCCCTGGGCGACAACCGTATCATGCCGGCTGCTGGCCCTTTAACCCCCAAGTGCACGGTACGCAGGGTTCATTACAGAAGCCTACCTGTCCTGCACATGAATGATGACGTCATCGGGGTGGGCAGGGTTAGCGGCCAATGTGCTCCAGTCCTCGTGTCCTGGGAGAGGAGCTGCTGCCAGAGAGTTTAGAGTGATCTCTGTGCTGGCAGCTCTTTGCTTATCTGCAGCTGATCTGTGCCCCTCAGCTATGTGCCCCAATATGATCTCTGCCACCCAACTATAAGCCCCCTTTGATCTGTGCCTACCAGTTATGTGCTCCCATGTCATGTATGTGCCCCCTGTGATTTCTGTGCCCCCCCCAGTGATCTCTGTTCCCATGTGATCTCTCTCTGCCCCTCTAGCTATATGCCCCCTGTGATCTCTGTGCCCCTCAGCTATGTGCATCCATGTGATCTTTGTGGCTCCCAGATTTGTGCCCCCCTGTGATCTATGTGCCCCTCCGTGATCTCTGTGCCCCCCCAGCTATGTGCCCTCCTTTGATCTTTGTGCCCTCCCCCCCCTGTGATTTATGTGCCCCCCTGTGGTCTTTGTGCCACCCCTGGAAAAGCCGCTGTGAGAAGCAACATGGTCAGCATCACCTAACATCACAGCTGCACCAAAGAGAAGCAGCTTCAGCCGTCACATTAGGTGAGTTACCATAATTAATTGTTTGACTAAATATACTGGGGTAATTTTCAAGGTGATCATTTTTATGTGGCCCCCGAATGATGCTAGAAATTTCCAAATGGACCCCGGCTGAAAAAAGGTTCCCCACCCCTGCTCTAGAGATAAAAATGACTGTGACAAACTGTGCTCCACTGGGAGCCGCTGATCTATGATGGCCTCGGTACTGACCACCACTGCACAAAGTACGATAATCTGTAAGATTTCATAGCTGCAGGACATTATACGACGCCTGTATGGAAATGCATAATGCCTTTTGCCTGCTCTCCGATGCTTCAGCAGTGTGGGAAATGGTTCTGGCCAAGTTTTTTTTTTTTTTTTCCTTTTGCAAATCTAATCTCCAAAAATGTTTGCATTTGCATGAAACCGCAAATTTTAGGAAAGTCAACTTAAACTAAATCCTTCGCAAATTGATTGGCTCGTCTTGACCAGTCAGTGTTGCAGACTTTAGCACGGCTGGCCAAACATTTGATATGTATGTAGAGGTCCATGCTCTCGAGTTATGGCAGAAAAGCAGGAATTAATGTACTGCTTTTGAAGCGTGCCCAATTATTTATTTTTACAGTAGATGAGCTGTCGCCAAAATTTTCTGCATCTTAGTTCCCCTTTCCCTATTGAGAAAACCTACTAGTACGCGATCGTGTATGGGGGTTTGACAGCTATCGAGAATATACCCCTTATATTGTACCAGAATTATAATGATGATCCTTCTCAAACTGTTTTTCTAAACCCAACCATCCATAGTAAGATGGAATATGTCTCGGATTTTGGCATTATGTGGATCTGAAATGTCCAAGGCACATAGGATAGACGAAACCCATTGCTTCATAATTTAGAATAAAGCTAAATGTGGAATCGGCATTGACTCCAGATGTATCTTGGCCCTTAACGTAGACAGGGAACTCTACTCATATCGTCAGCTTGACAAGTTTAGAGCATGTTCACCAAACTTGCCATCGAACTCCCACCTAGTAGTCCTTGGCATCTGCCCAAGTTTACCAGCATGCATAGTCATGATCAATTTGTAGTATTTCCGGGCATCTTAAACTTTCCGCTCTTTTCATTTATTTCTTCACTAGATGGTGGCCCGATTCTAATACATCGGGTATTCTAGAATATGTATTTATGTATGTATATAGCAGCCACATAGTATATAGCACAGGCCACGTAGTATATAGCAAATACTACGTGGCCTGTGCTATATACTATGTGGCTGCTATATACATACATATTGTAGAATACCCGATGTGTTAATACAGGCCACGCAATATATAACAGTGGCCACGCAGTATATAACACAGCCACGTACTATATAACAGCCCACGCAGTATATAGCAGCCACACAGTATATAACACAGGCCACGCAGTATATAACACTGCCCATGCAATATATAGCAGCCATGTAGTATATAACACTGCCCACGCAGTATATAGCAGCCACGTAGTATATAACAGTGGCCACGTATATAGCAGCCACGTAGTATATAACACTGCCCACGCAGTATATAGCAGCCACGCAGTATATAACAGTGGCCACGTAGTATATAGCATGCAGTATAGAACATAGCCCACGTAGTATATAGCACAGCCACGTAGTACATAACACTGGCAACGTAGTATATCACACAGCCCACATAGTATATAACACTGCCTATGTAGTATATATTAGCCACGTGGTATGTAACACAGCCCACGTAGTATACAGCAGTGTGGTCACCATATCCCTGTTAAAAAAAAATAATTAAAATAAAAAATAGTTATATACTCACCCCCTAGGATCCACCGAAGCTCCGGCGATACGCGCACAGCTGCCGCCATCTTCCGTTCCCAGTGTGCATTGCGAAATTACCCAGATGACTTAGCGGTCTCGCGAGACCGCTAAGTCTTCTGGGTAATTTCGCAAGGCATCGCCGGGAACGGAAGATGGTGGCAGGCGCGAGCGGCTCGGCGGACTACGGAAGGTGAGAATAGCAGGTTTTTTGTTTTTTTATTATTTATAACATTACATATTTTTACTATTGACGCCGCATAGGCAGCATCAATAGTAAAAAGTTGGGGACACACAGGGTTAATAGTGGCGGTTACGGAGTGCGTTACCCGCGGCATAACGCGGTCCGTTACCGCTGGCATTAACCCTGTGTGAGCACTGACCGGAGGGGAGTATGCGGGCGCCGGGCACTGACTGCGGGGAGTAAGGAGCGGCCATTTTCTTCCGGGCTGTGCCCGTTGCTGATTGGTCGTGGCTGTTTTGCTGCGACCAATCAGCGACTTGGATTTAAATGACCGACAGACGCCGCGACCAATGAATATCCGTGACAGAAAGACAGACAGACGGAAGTGACCCTTAGACAATTATATAGTAGATTAAGCCTTTATGTTCTTTTTTAATTTTATTTTGTATATGAATATTCTAGAGTGATTTGTCTTTCCAACTTCGGAAGTTACACTCCCAGGACTGTTTTCCTTCTTGAGAGGCATTGGTCACCTTCCAAAAGAATATTTGTCTCACCTTGGAGACATTTACTGGGAAAGCAGATTCTGAGGGTAAGAACACTCCACTGCGGGATGAACACACAAGAGAAATCCACTATTGCAGTGATAGCATATTTCTTAGACGATACACAACAAGGACATTGGAATTGGCAGCCATGGTCTTTGCCAGCTTGTCTTTCAGACGCCACCGCTTTCGTGAAGTCTGAAGTTCTCCCTATCTAGAATGAACAGAGCCACATCTACGGCGATCCTGTCCTGATTTACACGGTCGCGTCTTGGAATAACGTATAGAGGCAGTGGTTTCTTCGGCTTTAATGGGGAAAAAAGACATTCGGGGGTTACAGATTCCTTGGATCTGCAGCGTGTTCTTTTGGGATCACACCAGGATAGAGGCAGATTGTGGAGTCTAGGATGTAATCAAATATACAGAGCTAGAAAATTACAGTGACTTCCAAACCAAAATAGTTTTTCTATTTTTCAAATCTCATTTTCTTTTTCCTATAATTAGTTAATAGAGGTGGTCTTTGGTTTTGGACCCCTCAACTCAACCCTGTTCTGAGGAGAGCAGCTACAAAAAGTGCATTTCACTCTGGAGGCTTCATTACACAGACAACCCCTTAATAGAAATGGTCACTGTGTAATGCTTTATTTCCCCTGTGGTGGCGCTGCAGGGAAACGGAACAGATGCTGCCCAGATTACAGTTGAGCACCAGTGTTCAATGTAAATTACCCCTTTGCTTTCAGGGTTTTAAAAATTAATGCGCAGAAAGTCACTAGAGTTGTTACGGACGTGTCATAAAAAATCTGGACACAGCTGAAAAAAACTGGGGTGCCCAATATCCCAATATGGATTTTTTTTTTTAGCCCAAATGTAGAAAATATTAAAACCCAGAAAAGTCCTCTTAAAGGGCACCTGTCACCCCGAAAATCGCGGGTGAGGTAAGCCCACCGGCATCAGGGGCTTATCTACAGCATTCTGTAATGCTGTAGATAAGCCCCCGATGTATCCTGAAAAAGGAGAAAAAGACGTTATATTATACTCACCCAGGGGCGGTCCCGCTGCTGGTCAGGTCGGATGGGCGTCTCCGGTCCGCTGCGGCGCCTCCTATCTTCTTTCCATGACGTCCTCTTCTGATCTTCAGCCACGGCTCCGGCGCAGGCGTACTTTGCTCTGCCCTGTTGAGGGCAGACAAAGTACTGCAGTGCGCAGGCGCCGGGCCTCTGACCTTTCTGGCGCCTGCGCACTGCAGTACTATCCTCTGCCCTCAAGAGGGCAGAGCAAAGTATGCCTGCGCCGGAGCCGTGGCTGAAGATCAGAAGAGGACGTCATGGAAAGAAGATAGGAGGCGCCGCAGCGGACCGGAGACGCCCATCCGACCTGACCAGCAGCGGGACCGCCCCTGGGTGAGTATAATATAACGTCTTTTTCTCCTTTTTCAGGTAACATCGGGGGCTTATCTACAGCATTACAGAATGCTGCAGATAAGCCCCTGATGCCCGTGGGATTACCTCACCCGCGATTTTCGGGGTGACAGGTTCCCTTTAAGTACTCATTCACAAATCCATATACAGCCCATAATGCACGGACTGGACGTGGGTCTCCTGACCGGAGACATCCTATATGTGTTTATGAACCCATGAAGATCTGGACCCGTAGCCGGTTCATGTATCATTGTCTCTACTCGGACATCTGATCAATCTCCCCACTATTGTCGTGAATGCTAGATCAGGTCAGGTACTGCAATCTGAGGATCAAAAAAAAATACCAAAACCCTATGCCTAAATAATTGAACGATAAGTTATCACACAACCTGGGAACCATGACTTGAACCCTTCGAAGAGTCAAACATTTATGGTTCAGAACTAAAATGTTCCCTTGATAGAAAAACATTCGAAACGTATGGTTGTCTAGAAGTAGAATAACATGTTGGGGGTGGAAGTGTTGTCCTCTGGATCAAGGATAGTAGGCCAAACTGGATGGAGTTTCAGGCCCACATTTGATGTGTTCACACCTTCCAATTACGGCAGGATTGGCGGACTACCCTCTTTGTGGATTTTGCAGTTCAAATTCAGACTTTCCATTGCTTTTTGTTTTCAAGAAGACTGAGCAGATATTTCTGGGAGGCTTTCTACCTTCTGCGCTTTGTAAATGCATTAAAGGAGTTGCCCGGTAAAGAAATGATCACTTGTCTTTGGGATAGGTGATAATTTATAGATCAGCGGGGGCGTGACTTCTGGGACCCTTACCTATCAGCAGAATGGGGCATTCGACAGTCCCATAGACAATGAATGGAGAGGTGATCAAGTATGTCTACTGCCACTGTATGCTAACAGTGATAAAAGGGCTCACTCTACTAATCGGCGGGGGTCCCAGCACTCAGACCTCCTGTGGATGGGTGATTAATTTCTTTTCATTGGACAACATCTTTAACCCTTAGATAAGATGAGCATCATGTTCATAGGAAAGTGGGGAAAGAAAGGTATTAGTCGAATGAGAATTGCATAAGTATGGGCAGAAAAGTAGGCACCTTAGCCACCTAGAACATAGTGGTTTTTTTTTTACAAGTTGTTTGCCGTTATTAGATCGTTTTTTAGCTAAATGCAGTCAGGCTCCTATTTAGTGCACCATCCTCAGCTCACACATCTTCATCCTACAAAAGTCTCCGTTTTGCGGTGGCGTTTGTCCTCCCCTTCATGATGCCAAACATTAAGGTTTCATCATCGTTTCAGCCAATAATTTAAAATCAATTGCATGACCAAACCCTTAATTTAAATCCCAAAGGCAGCACTTCCATTTTCCAGTGTAATAAAATCGTAATGAACTAGAAATAAGTGTGTGATTACATATTATGACTTGCTATATGTTTTGTTGTAGCCGTTGCTGAATATTTTTTCAGCTCTCAAAAAAAAAAAAAAATAACAAAATTGCTGTATGGAAGGAGCTTTCTGTTTTTTATGGCGGCCTGAGGCTATTACAGCAAATGAGTTAAGGGTAAATTAAGTTTAAAGGGGGTGATTTTGGGTGAAGGGAGGGATTCCTACTCAAGGCTCCTCTCTATTACTGAAAACTTGAGGCCACACACTGGAGGATCTGATGGACATCCAATTCACCCAGTAAAGCTTTATTTTTACTGGGGCTGTTATCAGCAGAGGTACAGCGCTCCTCTGGGCACTTAGGAGGTTGTCTTCACACCCGGACTGCCATCTTTTAAGCTTCTGACGTGTCACTTTGACACATAAGTACGCTTTATGAAAAATCCATGGTTGCCCATTTTGCACTATCAATTACTATGGGTATAAACTTAATTATGTAATGTAGTTGCCCTTAGGCAGTGGGTGCGTAGTGGGGCCCAATATAAAAATGTTTACTTGGACCTTTAGGGTTCTGATTTAAATGGCCATTGCTCTCTATAGTATGCCCAGTCCTTTTTAGTGCTCTGCATTCCATTGTATATAATCTCCCTTCCGTTTTCTTTTACTTAAATGGTTCTGCAGCGATTGGTGTGAACCTCACTATTGTGACCCACATCAATCATCCCTTGGGGTCATTTTTACATCCAATGGGAAACTTTTTTATCCCTGTTATTTTATGTGGACAGCAATTGCCACTTGACACGACAGCCTACAGATCACATTGGCTTCATCTTGATTCTTCATGGGTGGTATTATCATGCAACTCTATTCCTTTTTGCATATGCCCCTGGATAAGAGTTTTAGAGTTTTGGTGGATAACCAGTATCCCTTTCCCTAATCTGCAGTTGATGGCTGAGAATACATTTTGAGCATGTCTGATGAGTGGTATATGATTTAGAGATTTTTAGTAGAACTGTCACGGGGTCCTACTACAGTATCACACAATCGACAGAGCGAGAGATGAGTGAACAGTCCCAAGAACCTTTTTATTTTTTATTTTTTTTAAATCAGATCATTTTTATTGATGAAGCTAACATAACATTATTACCAATATACCATCAAGCAACTTGTTTATAATTACATATTAAGCCATTACATTACTGTTATGCATTTAATTGTATCAACAACTTTCCATATATCCATCTCTAACTCAATTTTATTGATTTATATTTATAAATGAAAACAAACACCCCTTCCCGTCCCTCCAATAACACAGCAGACCAAACTATATTCATAGTGCATTACATCCAATATACCCTGACTTGACTGACACACAATAGTCGATTCTATTTACTATGTCCACTGACTACCACTATATCCAAAACCTGGGAATATTGTAGCCCTCTACCCTGGAACCATTAGCTGCCATATCCTGTCTCTCACCAGAGCTCTAGACGATAGGCCCGGCGTATTTAACCATGGTCCCCATATATTTTCAAATTTTGTTATTGCTTTTCTTTTTCTATAAACCCCCTTTTCCATCCAAACTTTATCATTCATCCTGTTTATCAGTGCATTGACCGATGGCGATTGGACATCCAACCAATGTGATGCAATTAGTTTTCAAGCCTGGTATAATGTTCGCAATAACCCAATGGCCAGCGGGCATTCAAAGTCCGTTGACTCTCCCAGATATCCCAGCACTCCCACCTTTGGGTCTGTCTGAAGTTGCACTCCAAACACCCTTTGTGTTACAGCTAACGTGGTTTTCCAATATGAGCCCAGTTTACTGCATTCTCAGAACATGTGCATTAAATGCGTATCCTCTGCTCCACATCTAGGACAGTCTGCATCTGAATGGACTCCTATCTTAAAATGGAAGCTCGGCGTTCTATACACCCTGTGTATGAGATACATGTGCGAGAGTCTGGGACAGTCTGAGAACCTACTGCAATACCTCTTTCCATTGTTCTGCTGTGATCTGTCCAACATCTGATTCCCATTTTAAAGTTGCTGTCCAAGTATGGCCATCAGTACAAGACTGCAACATCTGCTGATATATTCTAGAGCTTAGACCTATCGTATACTTTGCCGATGGTAATCACTCAAATGTGTAGCTTTTTTGAATTTCAGGTGCAGAAACGCCAAACTGGGACCGGAATGCGTGTCTCATTTGTAGTTGTTGAAAGAAGGAACAATAGGAAGCCCATGTTCTTGTTGGAGCCCAAGAACCTTTATTACATTCAAACCGAAAAGTCCATAAGACAATCCACCACACAGAAGATAAAATAGTCCAGGAACATGGATACAGTCCAGTAATGCCCCGGGAAATTAGTCACAATCCTCTGCTTAGAGATCGATATGGCAGTGCGGATCCAGATACTTCTCCATATAGGGCTCTTCCAGCAGTATTTTCCAGGGTATTCAGGGTTTCTCCAAGTCTCTCTGGGGTGCTGGCCTTAGATCCTTTGTGGGCTGCTGATGCCATGTTACTGGTCTACATGTCCTTCTCAGGCCCCCTTCTTATATTCAGAGGTAGGCAGACCGGTTGGATGGTTTTCAGGCCCCCCAGACCTAAGATCGGTGCCTCAGAGATAAAGGCACTACAGGGGGTAATTTGTAGCATTTGGAGAGCAGAGTCATGGGCACATTCAGGCTGTAGATGGTGTCATGGATCCCACCGTGCTGCCACCAATATGTCATGGATCCCACCGGATATGTCAGGGATCCCACCACTGTCACGATTCATGGGGAAGATACCTTTATCATCCTCACCACTCACACCAGATTGTCACGAACCGGGGTTGTTTGGTTGCCCCTCGTTCCTACTGAAGGGGATTTTATCTATATCCCACTTCCCAGTTCCGGCTTTGAACTTTCAGCTCTCTGGCGCCTCCCCTTACCGTCAGGTCAGTCAGGGTACTGCACCTAGGGTAATTAGTCGCCAGAAAGGCTGCCGGCTATGTACTGACTATTGGGTTCACTGCAGTGAGGGCGATATAACTACTCCCACTCAGGCGGGAACAATAATTATCAACGCCGCTGTCGCTACAAAGCCTCCCAAATGCACTGAACAAAGTATGCTGCCACCAGCTCCGATTTTCAAAGTATTGACGGGTCCGGAGCCAACCTAATCAGTAGCGTAATTCACTTCAGAGGACTCGACAGTTAGTTTAGAGCATAGAGAGACAAGCTAGTAATTTTATATTTTACTCCAAAAAAGGTAGGCAGTGTTTACAAGGTATAAAAAAGATATTATAAAGAAGACAAAATCATGTGTACATTACAATTACAAATAAAAGAAGGATTAACATTGAAAAAACACTTACATAACGTAGAGATCTTTTCATCTTCTGTTTGCCCATGTGCTCAGGAGATACATCAAGATGCATGTCACATCTTTAGAGCAGCTGGAACCCGGGCAAAAAGACTTCAGAAGACTGCTCACTTCACTACTTGTTTTTTAGCCTAAAACCTAGGCACTCCCCCCCTGTGGTGACACCACTTAGGGGCTGAAATCTCCCATTTACTTAGACTTAGGAAAACAATTTTTTTATGCCTAGCTCGCTGTAGGAATCTCGTATCTTGAATACACCCGGATCACGAGGTGCGCAACGTCAGGGCGATTCTTTTAAGTGTAAACACGGAGCAATTACCTGAACCATTTACTGAGAAATCCACACTTTGCCCTCGTTGTGTTTAGCTGCTAGCGGTTTCAGGGAGTGATAGATCTATCAATGGACATCCAGAATATATAATTCTTATATCTCTACCCCGGATCGGTGCCACTATATATCACATTAATAGAACAAAGAATCGCAACAAAGAAAGTACTAGTTTTGGCCAGTATTCAACGGGAGGGGGGAATGAGGAGTCTAGGGAGAATTGTCTGCCCAGCATATAGCTATAAAAATTATTTTGGTGGGAGGGAAAATGAGGGGCTTTGGACTGCACACACACAGACAGCAGGCAGAGTGAGAAGGGGGGGCGGAATGGCCCACAGCGTGTGTCTTGTAAAGTTAGGTAAATACTCAAACGTGGCATATTCACATTATCGTGACAGATGGTAACTGAGCTTTTGTAAGGTAAATAAGACTCTAGACATGACGGGGAATACACAGAATGATACATGGCAACAAGACAACACTCCTAAAATCAGTGACAATATAAACATAAACAGAATGATACCCCACACACCATATCACACCATCACAATAACTATAATTTATAACAGAAGGCCCATTGCTCTCTTCTTGGCATTTATAGTGCTCTGATTTCAGTGCATATGACCCACCTCCCACCTCTTCTGCATAACCTAACCTCAGAGATTCCGTTAACATTAGAATTGAGCCTTCTCAAGTGACATTTTGACAATATGAAGTGACCTATAGTTACCCATTCCTAAAAAGGTTGGATCGTTCTCAAGGAGTTAAAGGTCTAATGTCAGTTGGATAGCACTTACCACTTGGCACGGTATCCTGCACATCAAATTTGCTCCTTCTCGATTCCTCATGGGCGGCATTAACATGTAACCTGCCCCTGAGTAGAAGATCCTGTGAGTATTTGTGAATAATCACTAACCAGTTCTCTGAGCTGCAGCTGTCTAAGAATACATTTAGAGCATATCTGATAAGATCTCTGTAAGCTACATATGGTTTATGGATTTTCTAATTTTTACAGTTTCTTTCTGTAAATCCTTATGTGAAGCAACCAATGGGAAATAGCTAAGGACCATCCTGATAGTTCTCAGAGGTATTTGTGGTCCGTCAAAAAGATAAGCCTATAATATAAAAAAACTTTTAGTTGTGTTGTTGTACATGTGCATGTAATCATTCCAAGACATTACAGTTTTGAAATGTTGTGTTTTTGGAATTTAAGAACAGGTTTACCATAGGGGGCCGTGTGATATTTTAATTTTTTTCTTTGGGCCTGTGTCATTTTAATGTATGTCCCTCATGTCGAGCCAACCGATGAGCTTCTCCTCTGTAGACTTTCCTGTTTTCATATTACACTTCTCTATGTTGGATTGAGGGTACTTATTGATAAAACGTCGTATTTGTCCTTTAAAGTCCGTCCTGGGAACTTGGTTTTGATGGTGAGATGAAGAAGGCCCTTTATCGCTGCTTTGTAAGCTGCAAGGGGATCTGGTGTTTGTGGTTAAGTAATCTTCCTCTAATGCAGGAGGAAAACAACGCTAAAGCTTCTGTGCGGCCTCCCAGGATTCTTACACCATTTATCTCTATTTCCTTTTAATTCGCAGGATTTCTAGTAAACAATATTAAAAATAGAGCTGGGCTCTAAGCCAGTGTGCACTGTATGTGAAAATACACAAACGTTGACTTTCACTTCTCATTATTCTTAGACTGTATTCACTGGAATCGGTGGTAGTAACAGTACGTTCTTGTTCTGCACACACCTGCCGATCTTGATTGCATCACAAACCTAAATATCTGGTTGAAGCCAGGCGATATTTGCCATAGAAGTAGCCCCAAGTACTTGGCATGGTAGCCTACAGAGCAAATTGGCTCCATCTTCCTTCCTCAAGGGCGGTATTAACATGTAACCCTGCCCCTCTCTTTTTATGTTTATGCCTCTGAGTAGAAATATTGGTGAATATCCATTAACCCTTCCTCCAATATGCAGTTTGATGTCAGAGAAGAAATTTTGTACCAATCCACAGTGAATATGAGGTTTGGTCTCAATTTAGACATTCTTCATATATACGGATTACCATAGAAGAATATAATAATAATAATAATAATAATAATAATAATTTTTATTTATATAGCGCCAACATATTCCGCAGCGCTTTAAATATTAATATAGGCCTCAATGCTGAAACTATACAGGATACACAGTGCATCTGTAACAAAGGCGACTTGGGGTGGTAGTGGTGGGCGAGTCCACTAAGCCACAGTCGGTGAGTACCCCGGCACCTTGTACATGGGGAGGTAAATGACATCTGTCCTTCGGCACGGTCGGTTACCTCCGTTTCACGTTCACTTTGGTTGCTGGGGACCAAATCTCAGGAAACGCCACAAAGCCGCAGTTCTGTTCCCGTTGATAAACTTTGCTGTACAGTCGCACCCGTGACACGATACAATCCAGGCAATGTTTTCCTGCACTTTCCCTGCTGTTTCCATATATGGCCCACCACCAGCTCCCATCCTGGTCTCGGACCCCCAAGTTTCTCCTGGGGATGATCTCGACGAGCTGGTGTCCATCCTCACTTCCGTCAGTCCAGAGCAGTCTTCTATCCCCACGTCCGGGGAACCCTCTACTCTCGCTGTTTTGCATGTCTCGCCCTGGGCAAGCCTGCCCGGTCTCTGCCCTCTATACAGGAAGTTCTTTCTCTATATTCCTGAGGTTTTGCACCTCTAACTCCTTCCAACTATTTAACCCTCTATCTTCCACTCTTTCCCTAAGCTAAAACACCGCACATCATATTATAATACAGCACATTGCAATAACATTAATAAACGGACAACGTACCGCATGTAAGAAAAGTGTACAGAGTCCACAGGGGGACAGACACCTGACGGACTCCGTCACCTCCTTGCACATCTGGGAAGTGAGAATACCACTTAAGGTATGGCACCTATAGAAGTCAGCATGCTATGGATTGGGCTCCTACTTGTGCACCTGCTGTCAGGAGTGCCATATTCTGCTACTACAAGAGAAGAAATTTTGAGCATGTCTGCCAAGATCTCAGTCAGTTCCAAACAGTTTAGGGATTTTATCCTTTTTACAATTTATATTGGTAAAATCTAGCCCTGATTTATCAAACTATTTTTTTTTTTTGGCAGTATTCTGGCGTTAAACTGTTTGAAATGGTCACAAATTTTTTGGGATACTTTTGGCTTTTTTTTTCTTTTTTTTTTTTTTTTTTTTACGTTCGTCCCGGCCAACTTCCTTAACTTTGATCAAACGTTGCCTGGTTGCTAGGGAATCCCCACATGTACTTATGCTGGCTAACAGATGTAAATCATTCAGCTGCGACAATAAAAACTAAATTTCCGAGCACTAAAAAATACTCGGAGGACACCTGAGCGTGCTCGGGAAATCTCGATTAACGAGTATATTTGCTCATCACTAGCTGACACTGAAGATGGCCATTGCGGGGTTGTAAGACCTGACAGGGCGGTGGGGGCGGATAGATGCATACCTTGAAGCTCCTGGTGCCCAACGCAAACTCTGTAACCTGGCCCTTGCCTACCATGTCCCTATAATTAAACTGGTGTCAATTTAAGAAGCAAATGGGCTTTTGAGTACCCCTTCACTCCCATTGTTTAAATGTTAACTCTCGATTTAGGACACTTTTTTCCCGCTGTCCCCTCTACTGTCTATTATGAAAACTACTGGATAAGGAGTTATTCGTGACTACAGGACCAGGGTTTGTTTGTAGTCCTGGGGAAACACAAAGATTTGCATATGACCTGATAACTAAAAATCGGAGTGTTTTTTTTATAGATTTGTACATTGCATCCAGTTTTAAGCAGTTGTATATTTTTTTTTTACAAGGGTATAAGATTTTGCATTTCACTGATCACTCGTGCTTTAAAAAAAAAATAGTTCCTAACTAAAGATTCCCAAGTATAAAGTGCACTGCTCAAAAAAATAAAGGGAACACTAAAATCCCACATCCTGGATATCACTGATTGAAATATTCCAGTTGTAAATCTTTATTCATTACATAGAAGAATGCATTGAAAACGAAAAAACATAAACATTATTAATGTAAATCAAAATTAATATCCCGCGGAGGTCTGGAGTTGGAATTGTACTCAAAATCAAAGTAGAAAATCAAATTACAGGCCGATCCAACTTCAGTGGAAATGCCTCAAGACAAGGAAATGATGCTCAGTAGTGTGTGTGGCCTCCACGTGCCTGTATGACCTCCCTGTAACTCTTGGGCATTCTTCTGATGAGGCAGCGGATGTACTCCTGAGGGATCTCCTCTCAGACCTGAATAGATTTCCTCTATTAAGGGAATAAGAGGCTATTTGTGACTTTAATTGAGCACATTTTTCCATTAATTTCATATATTTATTAAAAGGAATGAATAAGTTATATTTTGTACTTGAGATTCTTTAGTTCGGAATTAGTTGCCTTCAGCAATTGGTACATAATAATTTGATATCCTATGCTGATTTCTTGAACGCTTTTCGTGGTTTTGTAAAAAAAAAAAAAGTCACAAATGCTTGCAGTGCAACTCCCAAGTTAACATTTACTGTGGACGAAGTAAAGCACTGCGTAAGTTATTGACTAGATAAAAAAAGACCATATCTCATTGCAAAGTTTTCAGAAATCTGACATTTTTGGATAAAATACCCATAATCTCACTTTGATTCTAGAATGAAGCAGATCAGCCATTGAGCCTGGGAAGCGTCACAGTGCATTAGTTAGTAGATTTTTGAGGGATTGTTTCGGGGTTGTTCTGAGCAGGGGGTGATTAGCTGCTTCCCATTTCTACTTATTTCTACAGATTTAACATGGATGGGTGGGCAAAGACTTAACCCAATTACTGCTAGATTCTTTTTAGCTTCTACACAAAGCGGGACAACAGATGTGATATCTCTCACTTGGGCCTGTTAAATACATCTCATAAATATATAATGGCAAAACTGAGCTTCTGCTTTATTAAAACTGATCCTGCTGAGTAATATTCGGGTACTCCCTTGATGTAACGTGAGCTTGTGAAGCTCCTGGGCCTGATGCAAAATCATTAACAGGGCCCCTCAAAGATTTCATCATTATCTCTAGTGCTTGGGCCCTCTTGGGTGGCACCAGGTCCCAAGTGTGAAGCAACCAGAGTAGGAGATACCGTTGTTTATAGGTAAATCATCACTTTATATGTGGTTTTGCAACATTGGCTCTAGTAAGGAAGTTAATGAATGTGTAAAACCCAGCAGTGGGGATACCCTGCCAACAGATTGTTGTCCAAAGTGGTCAACTTCGTTAATGGGTTATTTTCAACTCAAACTTTAAACTTTCTACAGGATGTGCGTCATGGCATCTAAACAGAGCATAGACAGCAAGGTATCTCGCTCCATTCACTGGTATAGGTGTTGCAAAAATAGCCTTGCGTGTTGTCCACGTAGAGGTGGAAAAGCCGTAAATGGCTGACCTGGGAATAACTCGCTAAGGCAGGGTTCACATTACTTTTCTGCCTCATGTTTGTAACTCTGCTGGGGCTTCAGTGTGAAGTCTTGAAAAACGGGAATCAGACAGAACCGCCAAAAGAACCAATCACTATAATAAGGCAGACGGAATGACTTTACTCCATGTGGCCTCCATTACGGCAGTGTCCATCTTTTTATGAGGGCTCAAAAGCATCATCTACCACACTATTGTGCTGCCTAAAAAAGACAGACCCGGCCATAACGGAAGGCAGACAGAGTTTAAAGTGAGCCCTGATGAAGTAACTTATATTTCAGAAAAGTTGCCTTGGTGTCATACAAAGGCAAGAGTATGTACTGTTATGAAAGGTAATTCAGTACCACAATGGACATAGAGGTCCGCGCACATATAGTGACCTGGCAATAACCCAAAAAACAAGAACGAGCTCTGAGACGTGGGAACTCTGTTGACCGCAATCCCTAATCCTCTCCAACCACACTAAAGGCAGCCGTGGATTGCGCCTAACGCTCCCTATGCAACTCGGCACGGCCTGAGAAACTAGCTAGCCTGAAGATAGAAAATAAGCCTACCTTGCCTCAGAGAAATACCCCAAAGGAAAAGGCAGCCCCCACATATAATGACTGTGAGTTAAGATGAAAAGACAAACGTAGAGATGAAATAGATTTAGCAAAGTGAGGCCCAACTTTCTGAACAGAGCGAGGATAGGAAAGGTAACTTTGCGGTCAACACAAAACCCTACAAACACCACGCAAAGGGGGCAAAAAGACCCTCCGTACCGAACTAACGGCACGGAGGTACACCCTCTGCGTCCCAGAGCTTCCAGCAAGCAGGAAAAAACAAATAGACAAGCTGGATAGAAAAAACAGCAATCAAGATGGCAAAAGTGGAACTTAGCTATGCAGAGCAGCAGGCCACAGGAAAGATCCAGGAGGAAACAGGTCCAATACTGGAACATTGACTGGAGGCCAGGATCAAAGCACTAGGTGGAGTTAAATAGAGCAGCACCTAACGACTTCACCACATCACCTGAGGAAGGAAACTCAGAAGCCGCAGTACCACTTTCCTCCACCAACGGAAGCTCACAGAGAGAATCAGCCGAAGTACCACTTGTGACCACAGGAGGGAGCTCTGCCACAGAATTCACAACAGTACCCCCCCCTTGAGGAGGGGTCACCGAACCCTCACCAGAGCTCCCAGGACGACCAGGATGAGCCATATGAAAGGCACGAACAAGATCGGGAGCATGGACATCAGAGGCAAAGACCCAGGAATTATCTTCCTGAGCATAACCCTTCCACTTAACCAGATACTGGAGTTTCCGCCTTGAAACACGAGAATCCAAAATCTTCTCCACAATATACTCCAACTCCCCCTCCACCAAAACCGGGGCAGGAGGATCAACAGATGGAACCATAGGTGCCACGTATCTCCGCAACAATGACCTATGGAATACGTTATGTATGGAAAAAGAATCTGGAAGGGTCAGACGAAAAGACACAGGATTAAGAACCTCAGAAATCCTATACGGACCAATAATACGAGGTTTAAACTTAGGAGGGGAAACCTTCATAGGAATATGACGAGAAGATAACCAAACCAAGTCCCCAACCCGAAGTCGGGGACCCACACAGCGTCTGCGATTAGCGAAACGTTGAGCCTTCTCCTGGGACAAAGTCAAATTGTCCACCACATGAGTCCAAATCTGCTACAACCTGTCCACCACAGTATCCACACCAGGACAGTCCGAAGACTCAACCTGCCCTGAAGAGAAACGAGGATGGAACCCAGAGTTGCAGAAAAACGGTGAAACCAAGGTAGCCGAGCTGGCCCGATTATTAAGGGCGAACTCAGCCAAAGGCAAAAAGGACACCCAGTCATCCTGATCAGCAGAAACAAAGCATCTCAGATATGTTTCCAAGGTCTGATTGGTTCGTTCGGTCTGGCCATTAGTCTGAGGATGGAAAGCCGAGGAAAAAGACAAGTCATTGCCCATCCTACCACAAAAGGCTCGCCAAAACCTCGAAACAAACTGGGAACCTCTGTCAGAAACGATATTCTCTGGAATGCCATGTAAACGAACCACATGCTGGAAAAACAATGGCACCAAATCAGAGGAGGAAGGCAATTTAGACAAGGGTACCAAATGGACCATCTTAGAGAAGCGATCACAGACCACCCAAATGACTGACATCTTTTGAGAGACGGGAAGATATGAAATAAAATCCATAGAGATATGTGTCCAAGGCCTGTTCGGGACCGGCAAGGGCAAAAGCAACCCACTGGCACGAGAACAGCAGGGCTTAGCCCGAGCACAAATCCCACAGGACTGCACAAAAGAACGCACATCCCGCGACAGAGATGGCCACCAAAAGGATCTAGCCACTAACTCTCTGGTACCAAAGATTCCAGGATGACCAGCCAACACCGAACAATGAACCTCAGAGATAACTTTATTCGTCCACCTATCAGGGACAAACAGTTTCTCCGCTGGGCAACGATCAGGTTTATTAGCCTGAAATTTCTGCAGCACCCGCCGCAAATCAGGGGAGATGGCAGACACAATTACTCCCTCTTTGAGAATACCCGCCGGCTCAGATACACCCGGAGAGTCGGGCACAAAACTCCTAGACAGAGCATCCGCCTTCACATTTTTAGAGCCCGGAAGGTATGAAATCACAAAGTCAAAACGGGCAAAAAACAACGACCAACGAGCTTGTCTAGGATTCAACCGCTTGGCGGACTCGAGATAAGTCAAGTTCTTATGATCAGTCAAGACCACCACGCGATGCTTAGCTCCTTCAAGCCAATGATGCCACTCCTCGAATGCCCACTTCATGAACAGCAACTCTCGATTGCCCACATCATAATTTCGCTCAGCAGGCGAAAACTTCCTGGAAAAGAAGGCGCATGGTTTCATCACCGAGCAATCAGAACTTCTCTGCGACAAAACAGCCCCTGCTCCAATCTCAGAAGCATCAACCTCGACCTGGAACGGAAGCGAAACATCTGGTTGACACAACACAGGGGCAGAAGAAAAACAACGCTTCAACTCTTGAAAAGCTTCCACAGCAGCAGAAGACCAATTGACCATCAGCACCTTTCTTGGTCAAATCGGTCAATGGTTTAGCAATACTAGAAAAATTGCAGATGAAGCGACGATAAAAATTAGCAAAGCCCAGGAACTTTTGCAGACTTTTCAGAGATGTCGGCTGAGTCCAATTATGGATGGCTTGGACCTTAACAGGGTCCATCTCGATAGTAGAAGGGGAAAAGATGAACCCCAAAAATGAAACCTTCTGAACACCAAAGAGACACTTTGATCCCTTCACAAACAAAGAATTAGCACGCAGGACCTGAAACACCGTTCTGACCTGCTTCACATGAGACTCCCAATCATCCGAGAAGATCAAAATGTCATCTAAGTACACAATCAGGAATTTATCCAGGTACTCTCGGAAGATGTCATGCATAAAGGACTGAAACACTGATGGAGCATTGGCAAGTCCGAATGGCATTACTAGATACTCAAAATGGCCCTCGGGCGTATTAAATGCAGTTTTCCATTCATCGCCTTGCCTGATTCTCACCAGAATATACGCACCACGAAGATCTATCTTGGTGAACCAACTAGCCCCCTTAATCCGAGCAAACAAATCAGATAACAATGGCAAGGGGTACTGAAATTTAACCGTGATCTTATTTAGAAGGCGGTAATCTATACAAGGTCTCAGTGAACCATCCTTCTTGGCTACAAAAAAGAACCCTGCTCCTAATGGCGACGATGACGGGCGAATATGCCCCTTCTCCAAAGACTCCTTCACATAACTCCGCATAGCGGCGTGCTCAGGCACAGATAAATTAAACGGTCGACCTTTTGGGAATTTACTACCAGGAATCAAATCGATAGCACAATCACAATCCCTATGCGGAGGTAGGGTATCGGACTTGGGCTCATCAAATAAATCCCGGTAATCAGACAAGAACTTAGGAACCTCAGAAGGGATGGATGACGAAATAGTCAGAAATGGGACATCACCATGTACCCCCTGACAACCCCAGCTGGACACAGACATGGATTTCCAATCTAATACTGGATTATGGACTTGTAGCCATGGCAACCCCAACACGACCACATCATGCAGATTATGCAACACCAGAAAGCGAATAACCTCCCGATGTGCAGGAGCCATGCACATGGTCAGCTGTGTCCAGTACTGAGGCTTATTCTTGGCCAAAGGCGTAGCATCAATTCCTCTCAATGGAATAGGACACTGCAAGGGCTCCAAGAAAAACCCACAACGCCTAGCATACTCCAAGTCCATCAAATTCAGAGCAGCGCCTGAGTCCACAAATGCCATGACAGAATATGATGACAAAGAGCAGATCAAGGTAACGGACAGAAGAAATTTTGACTGTACAGTACCAATGGTGGCAGACCTAGCAAACCGCTTAGTGCGCTTAGGACAATCAGAGATAGCATGAGTGGAATCACCACAGTAGAAACACAGCCCATTCAGACGTCTGTGTTCTTGCCGTTCAACTCTGGTCAAAGTCCTATCGCACTGCATAGGCTCAGGTTTAAGCTCAGGTAATACCGCCAAATGGTGCACAGAGTTACGCTCGCGCAAGCGTCGACCGATCTGAATGGCCAAAGACATAGACTCATTCAGACCAGCAGGCATAGGAAATCCCACCATGACATCCTTAAGGGCTTCAGAGAGACCTTTTTTGAAAATAGCTGCGAGCGCACCTTCATTCCACTGAGTGAGTACGGACCACTTTCTAAATTTCTGACAATATACCTCTATTTCATCCTGACCCTGACACAGAGCCAGCAAATTCTTCTCTGCCTGATCCACAGAATTAGGCTCATCGTACAGCAATCCGAGCGCCAGGAAAAACGCATCGATATTACTTAATGCAGGATCTCCTGACGCAAGAGAAAATGCCCAGTCTTGAGGGTCGCCACGCAAAAAAGAAATAACGATCCTAACTTGTTGAACTGGGTCACCAGAGGAACGAGGTTTCAAAGCCAGAAATAGTTTACAATTATTTTTGGAACTCAGAAATTTAGTTCTATCTCCAAAAAACAAATCAGGAATAGGAATTCTCGGTTCTAACATAGAATTCTGAACCACAAAGTCTTGAGTACTTTGTACTCTTGCCGTGAGCTGATCCACACATGAAGACAGACCTTTAATGTCCATTGCTACACCTGTGTCCTGAACCACCCAAATGTCTAGGGGAAAAAAAAGGCAAAACACAGTGCAAAGAAATAAAAATGGTCTCAGAACTTCTTTTTTCCCTCTATTGAGAATCATTAGTACTTTTGGCCTCCAGTACTGTTATGAAAGGTAATTCAGTACCACAATGGACATAGAGGTCCGCGCACATATAGTGACCTGGCAATAACCCAAAAAACAAGAACGAGCTCTGAGACGTGGGAACTCTGTTGACCGCAATCCCTAATCCTCTCCAACCACACTAAAGGCAGCCGTGGATTGCGCCTAACGCTCCCTATGCAACTCGGCACGGCCTGAGAAACTAGCTAGCCTGAAGATAGAAAATAAGCCTACCTTGCCTCAGAGAAATACTCCAAAGGAAAAGGCAGCCCCCACATATAATGACTGTGAGTTAAGATGAAAAGACAAACGTAGAGATGAAATAGATTTAGCAAAGTGAGGCCCAACTTTCTGAACAGAGCGAGGATAGGAAAGGTAACTTTGCGGTCAACACAAAACCCTACAAACACCACGCAAAGGGGGCAAAAAGACCCTCCGTACCGAACTAACGGCACGGAGGTACACCCTCTGCGTCCCAGAGCTTCCAGCAAGCAGGAAAAAACAAATAGACAAGCTGGATAGAAAAAACAGCAATCAAAATGGCAAAAGTGGAACTTAGCTATGCAGAGCAGCAGGCCACAGGAAAGATCCAGGAGGAAACAGGTCCAATACTGGAACATTGACTGGAGGCCAGGATCAAAGCACTAGGTGGAGTTAAATAGAGCAGCACCTAACGACTTCACCACATCACCTGAGGAAGGAAACTCAGAAGCCGCAGTACCACTTTCCTCCACGAACGGAAGCTCACAGAGAGAAATGCTGCCTATGACCCAAAGAAAACCGTCTCCACTGTCAAGCATGGAGGTGGAAACATTATGTTTTGGGAGTGTTTCTCTCCTAATGGCACAGGACTACTTCACCCTTGTAAGAGGGTGAACTGTAGTCCCACTGAGAGGGCACTAGGACCCTGTGGTTTTTGCCTGTTGCAGCAGAGGACAGACCTCCCAGAGACAATGTGTGCTGCGGGGTGGGGTCTAGTGTCTCGAGTGTAAAGTGAAAGTAGGAAGTGAGAGCTGAGTGAGAAAAGGCGGGAAGAAAAGGAGAAGCTGCTGTGAGATCTTAAAAAGAGACTGTGTGGATTTACTGCAAGTGTTTTTGGAGGAAAGGAAGCTTTTGAGAGACTTTTTGTTGCTAACGTTCCCCTGGAGAAGAGCTAACCTTTTGTTTAACTCTGTGAGAGACTTGTGTTGCTGTTTCCTGGAGAGGAGCTAACCCTTTATCTAAGAAAAGACGGAGACTTTGCTAAGAACCCAGTACGAATTTGGAAGTCTGTGGATTCCCTGTGCATTGAGTGGAGGAACAAGTCTGGACAGACTGCTGATACAGAGACGGACGGATTGTCATGGAACCATTCCTAGGAGCTACAGAAGCAGAGACTACATCGTGAGACCACTAACTAAGTCCCCGGCGTTTGGGTTCGGCATCGGCCAACAAGACAAGAGGAGCTTGCTGTAACTTATTGGCGCTGAAGATATGAACTGGATACAGCCTCTGCGGATTCCTGCCTGAGAGGAAATCCATCTCAGGATACGGTACCATAGTTATAGATACCCGGGTATCTCTGCTCAGAGTGTTAAATTGTTACTTTAGAGGTGTATCTTATATTAGAGTTGTGTAAGTTATACTCAATGTGCCATTCCAGGGGCTCCCTTAATAACACTACATTCAATTTACACTTGTTCCTGTTTTTAGTTGCCTGTTAGGTAAATTTCTTACTAGTCTGTTGTAGTACACAGTTCTCAGGAGACCTTTGAGTGGCACAGTGATTTCAGCTGCTGCTGAATTAGTGTATCTTTGGGGTGCATCTGCCTTAATATTCTCCATATTACCTTGATTAATTTGCCTTTGAGTAAATACCGTTGGAGATTTCTGCCTTGGTCTTGGTTTGTGACTCACTGGATCTTATTCGGACCTCTGGTCATTACACCCTGTCAATGGGTGAATGGATGGAGCCATGTACCGTAAAATCCTGAGTGACAACCTCCTTCCCTCCGCCAGGACATTAAAAATGGGTCATAGCTGGGTCTTCCAGCAAGACAATGACCCAAAACATACAGCCAAGGCAACAAATGAGTGGCTCAAAAAGAAGCACATTAAGGTAATGGAGTGGCCTAGCCAATCTCCAGACCTTAAAGGGAACCTGTCACCCCCCCTGGGCCTATTAAAGTAAAATAGCCACCTTCAGCAGCATGAAGGCTGCATTCTTTGAAGGTGGCTCTTATATTTATTATCCCTAGGAACGCTGAAATAATGACTCTTATAAATTTCCCGTCATACCTCTATTGAGTCAGGGAGGTATGTTTTCTCCCCTGACTAAACCGCCTCGCATCCGTCCATCATCCAGCTCTGTCCTCCTTGAGCCGCCTCTTCTCTTTCTTGTGACATCACCTGCGCCTGCGCTCTGCAATTAGTTCTCGGGCATGTCCCGTGCGCGCTGTCCGTGAACTTACATCAGGTGCCTCCATGTAGCGGAGGCCCCAGATCCCGCCTCGCAGTGTGTTTATGATGTATTCACACTCCGGGGTTGGGAAATTTGGTGCCTGCGCAATGGAGCGGGTCACCGTGCTCCATTCAAGATAGTCCCAATGTCTCGTGAGATTCGTGAATTCTCACGAGACTTCGGCACTTCTATCGAGGAGCATGGTAACCCCCTCCACTGTCATTATTTCAGCATTCCAAGGGATAAGAGCTACCTTCACAGAATGCAGCCATAATGCTGCTGAAGGTGGCTCTTTTACTTTAACCCCTTTCTCCCATTGTACGTACTATCCCGTCCATGTGACCTGGGACTTAGTTCCCATGGACGGGATAGTACGTCATAGGCGATCAGCCGCCCTCAGCTGACATATATAAAATATACACTGCTCAAAAAAATAAAGGGAACACTAAAATTCCACATCCTAGATATCACTGAATTAAATATTCCAGTTGTAAATCTTTATTCATTACATAGTGGAATGTGTTGAGAAAAATAAAACCTGAAAATGATCAACGTAAATCACAACTAATATCCCACGGAGGTCTGGAGTTGGAATGATGCTCAAAGTGGAAAATGAAGTTAGAGGCTGATCCAACTTCAAGGGAAATGCCTCAAGGCAAGGAAATGATGCTCAGTAGTGTGTGTATGACCTCCCTACACCGCCTGGGCATGCTCCTGGTGAGGCAGCGGATGGTCTCCTGAGGGATCTCCTCCCAGATCTGGACTAAAGCATTCGCCAACTCCTGGACAGTCTGTGGTGCAACGTGACGTTGGTGGATGGTGCGAGACATGATGTCCTAGATGTGTTCAATCGGATTCGGGTCTGGGGAACGGGTGGGCCAGTCCATAGCTTCAATGCCGTCATCTTGCAGGAACTGCTGACACACTCCAGCCACATGAAGTCTGGCATTGTCCTGCATTAGCAGGAACCCAGGGCCAACCGCACCAGCATATGGTCTCACAAGGGGTCTGAGGATCTCATCTCGGTACCTAATGGCAGTCAGGCTACCCCTGGCGAGCACATGGAGGGCTGTGCATCCTAAGAAATGCCACCTCACACCATTACTGACCCACTGCTAAACCGGTCATGCTGAAGGATGTTGCAGGCATCAGATCGTTCTCCACAGCGTCTCCAGACTCTGTCACATCTGTCACATGTGCTCAGTGTGAACCTGCTTTCATCTGTGAAGAGCGCGAGTGGCGAATTTGCCAATCCTGGTGTTCTGTGGCAAATGCCAAGCATCCTGCACGGTGTTTGGGCTGTGAGCACAACCCCCATCTGTGGATGCCCGGCAGTCAGACCATCCTCATGGAGTCAGTTTCTAACCGTTTGTGCAGACACATGCACATTTGTAGCCTGCTGGAGGTAATTTTGCAGGGCTCTGGCAGTGGTTTTTCTGTTCCTCCTTGCACAAAGGCCGAGGTAGCGGTCTTGCTGCTGGGTTGTTTCCCTCCTACGGCCCCCTCCACGTCTCCTGGTGTACTGGCCTGTCTCCTGGTAGCACCTCCAGCCTCTGGACACTACGCTGACAGACACAGCAAACTGTTATGACCTGGTGGTCAGGACAATAATGGACCTGGAGGATAAGAGCACACGGAATGACCTGATAGTTACTGATAATATAGGACGAGCTCTGGGACGTGGGAACTCTGCTGACCGCAATCCCTAATCCTATCAACCACACTAGAAATAGCCGTGGATTGCGCCTAACGCTCCCTATGCAACTCGGCACAGCCTAAGAAACTAGCTAGCCCTGAAGATAGAAAAATAAAGCCTACCTTGCGTCAGAGAAATTCCCCAAAGGAAAAGGCAGCCCCCCACATATAATGACTGTGAGTAAAGATGAAAATACAAACACAGAGATGAAATAGATTTAGCAAAGTGAGGCCCGACTTACTGAACAGACCGAGGATAGGAAAGGTTACTTTGCGGTCAGCACAAAAACCTACAAAAAGACCACGCAGAGGGCGCAAAAAGACCCTCCGCACCGACTCACGGTGCGGAGGCGCTCCCTCTGCGTCCCAGAGCTTCCAGCAAGCAAGAACAATCGAAATAGCAAGCTGGACAGAAAAATAGCAAACCAGAGAAAAACAAGCAGTCACTTAGCTTCTGCTGGGAAGACAGGTCACAAGAACGATCCAGGAATGAACTAGACCAATACTGGAACGTTGACAGGTGGCCTGGAGCAAAGATCTAAGTGGAGTTAAATAGAGCAGCCAGCTAACGAATTAACCTCGTCACCTGAGGAAGGAAACTCAGAAACACCCACAGCCACCAGAGAAAGTCCATGGACAGAACCAGCCGAAGTACCATTCATGACAACAGGAGGGAGCCCGACAACAGAACTCACAACAGCAAACCTTGCCACAGCTTGCATTGATGTGCCATCTTGGATGAGCTGCAGTACCTGAGCCACTTGTGTGGGTTGTAGCGTCTGTCTCATGCTATCACTAGTGTGAAAGCACAACCAACATCCAAAAGTGACCAAAACATCAGCCAGAAAGCATTGGTACTGAGATGTGGTCTGTGGTCCCACCTGCAGAACCACTCCTTTATTGAGGGTGTATTGATAATTGCCAATAATTTCCATCTGTTGTCTATTCCATTTGCACAACAGCATGTGAAATTGATTGTCAAACAGTGCTGCTTCCTAAGTGGACAGTTTGATTTACTTGGAGTGATATTCTGTTGTTTAAAGGTACCGTCACACTAAGCGACGCTGCAGCGATACCGACAACGATCCGGATCGCTGCAGCGTCGCTGTTTGGTCGCTGGAGAGCTGTCACACAGACCGCTCTCCAGCGACCAACGATCCCGAGGTCCCCGGTAACCAGGGTAAACAACGGGTTACTAAGCGCACGGCCGCGCTTAGTAACCCGATGTTTACCCTGGTTACCATCGTTAAAGTAAAAAAAACAACCACTACATACTTACCTACCGCTGTCTGTCCCCGGTGCTGTGCTTCTCTGCTCTGGCTGTGAGCGCTGGGCAGCCGGAAAGCAGAGCGGTGACGTCACCGCTCTGCTTTCCGGCCGCTGTGCTCACAGCCAGAGCAGAGAAGCACAGCATGTTTACCCTGGTTACCAGCGAAGACATCGCTGAATCGGCGTCACACACGCCGATTCAGCGATGTCAGCGGGAGATCCAGCGACGAAACAAAGTTCTGGACTTTCTTCCCCGACCAGCGATATCACAGCAGGGGCCTGATCGCTGCTGCCTGTCACACTGGATGATATCGCTAGCCAGGACGCTGCAACGTCACGGATCGCTAGCGATATCGTCTAGTGTGACGGTACCTTAAGTGTTCCCTTTATTTTTTTGAGCAGTGTGCGTATATGTGTGTGTAATAAATATATGTTACATACATGGCTGGGCAATATAGTACGTAGCTGGGCAATATACTACGTGACAGGCCAATATACTACGTGTCTGTGCTGTATACTACGTGGCTCTGTGCTGTATACTACGTGGCTCTGTGCTGTATACTACGTGGCTGGGCAATATACTACGTGGCTGGGCAATATACTACGTGGCTGGGCAATATACTACGTTTCTGGGCAATATACTACATGACTGGTCAATATACTACGTGACTGGGCAATATACTACGTGGCTGAGCAATATACTACGTGGCTGGGCAATATAATACGTGGCTGGGCAATATACTGCGTGACTGGGCAATATACTACGTGGCTGGGCAATATACTACGTGGCTGGGCAATATACTACGTTTCTGGGCAATATACTACATGACTGGTCAATATACTACGTGACTGGGCAATATACTACGTGGCTGAGCAATATACTACGTGGCTGGGCAATATAATACGTGGCTGGGCAATATACTGCGTGACTGGGCAATATACTGCGTGACTGGGCAATATACTACGTGACTGGGCAATATACTATTATATACTACTATATATATTTACTATATAATTGTCTAAGGGTCACTTCTGTCTGTCTGTGACGGATATTCATTGGTCGCGGCCTATGTCTGTCATAGAAATCCAAGTCGCTGATTGGTCGTGGCAAAACGCCCACGACCATTGCCACAACCAATCAGCGACGGGCGCAGTCCGGCTGCAACATGGCCGCTCCTTCCTCCCCGCAGTCAGTGCCTGCTCCATACTCCCCTCCAGTCAGCGCTCACACAGGGTTAATGCCAGCGTTACCGGAGCGCAGTGTAACGCACTCCGGTTACGCAGCTATTAACCCTGTGTGACCAACTTTTTACTATTGATGATGCGTATGCAGCATCAATAGTAAAAAGATCTACTGTTACAAATAATAATAATTTAAAAAAACTTTATTCTCACCCTCCGACGTCGCGTCCTCTCCTCGGCAGTGCAAGCAGCAGGTTCCAGTGCTAAGGATGCTATGCGACAAGGACCTGCCATGACGTCACGGTCATGTGACCGCGACGTCATCACAGGTCCTGCGCTCATACCAAACCTGGGACCGGAAGCTGCCACGTGCACGGCACACAGGCGACAGGACTACAAGGGGTCCCTCGGAAGGTGAGTATGTTTATTTTTTATTTTTTAACCTGTTACATACGTGGCTGGGTAATATACTACACGTGACTGGCCAATATACTACCTGTCTGTGCTGTATACTACGTGGCTCTGTGCTGTATACTACGTGGCTCTGTGCTGTATACTACGTGGCTCTGTGCTGTATACTACGTGGCCGGGCAATATACTACACATCATATGGCTTTAGATTGCACTCCCTAAACAGGCCGGACTTCCCATGTCCAGTTTCCCTGGGTGACCGCACGTCATTTTAACCCCTTCATGATCTTGAGATTTTCTGTTTTTCCGTGTTCATTTTTCGCTCCCCTCCTTCCCAGAGTCATAACTTTTTTTTATTTTTCCATCAATATGGCCATGTGAGGGCTTATTTTTTGCCGGACAAGTTTTACTTTTGAACGAGATCATTGATTTTACTATGTAATGTACAAGAAAGTGGGAAAAAATTCCAAGTGCGGTGAAATTGCAAAAAAAGTGCAATGCCACACTTGTTTTTTGTATGGATTTTTTTGTTAGGTTCTCTAAATGCTAAAACTGACCTGCCATTTTGATTCTCCAGGTCATTACGAGTTCATAGACACCAAACATGTCTAGGTTCTTTTTTATCTAAGTGGTGAAAAAAAATTCCAAACTTTGCTAAAAAAAAAAAAAAAATGCGCTATTTTCCGGTATCCGTAACGTCTCCATTTTTCGTGATCTGGGGACGGGTGAGGGCTTATTTTTTGTGTGCCGAGCTGACATTTTTAATGATACCATTTTGGTGAAGATACGTTCTTTTGATCGCCCATTATTGCATTTTAATGCAATGTCGCAGCGACCAAAAAACGTAATTCGGGCGTTTTGAATTTTTTTCTCGCTACGCCGTTTAGCGATCAGGTTAATGCTTTTTTTATTGATAGATCGGGCGATTCTGAAAGTGGCGATACCAAATACGTGTATTTTTGATTTTTTTGTATTTTATTTTTAATGGGGCGAAAGGGGGGGGGGGTGATTTAAACTTTTATATTTTTTTTTATTTTTTTTCATATTTTTTTAAAACATTTTGTTTTTACTTTTGCCATGCTTCAATAGCCTCCATGGGAGGCTAGAAGCTGACACAAGTGGATTGGCTAAGCTACATTGGAGCGATCATCAGATCGCTCCTATGTAGCTGAATTACAGGCTTGCTATGAGCGCCGACCACAGGGTGGCGTTCATAGCAAGCCGGCATCAGCACCATAGCGGTCTCAAGGAGACCTCTGGTTACTATGCCGACGCATCGCTGACCCCCGATCATGTGACGGGGTCGGCGATGCGCTCATTTCCGGCCGATGGCCGGAAGCGGTAGTTAAATGCCGCTGTCAGTGTTTGACAGTGGTATTTAACTAGTTAATAGCGACGGGTGGATAGCGATTCCACCCTTCGCTATTGTGGGCACATGTCAGCTGTTCAAAACAGCTGACATGTTCAAAACAGCTGACATGTCACGGCTTTAATGCGGGCTCACCGCCGGAGCCCACATCAAAGCAGGAGATCTGACCTCGGATGTACTATCCCATCCGAGGTCAAAAAGATGTTAAAGTCCCCAAACACAACTTTACATGTTGCAGACACTACACACGCCAGTCCTCCTCTGACTAGTTCCCATGGGGGTCCTGCATCGCTGTATCAGTCTCTACTCACACAGCCATACACAGCCCAGGATATCCTCCGGATAGCAGTCGGGCACCATATCCACCTGTTTGCACTCGTTACCTTTGCCAGTCCTCTTTCGGGCACAGGACATCCACCTTCGGGCTCAGAACTGTCCGCATCCGAGTCTTTAGGGCACAGGATATCCACCTCCGGCACAGGACTGTCCACATTTGACTACTTCAGGCACAGGACATCCACCTCCGGGCACAAGACTATCCACATCCGACTCCTTCGGGCACAGGACTGTCCACATCCGAGACCAGTACCATGGACGACTTGCATCGCTGTAACTGCTGCGGGTGCCAGGCTATTCAGCTGCCCCGGGTGCTGGCTCCGCTGGCCTGTGCCTCCATGCTCTCAGCCAGCGCTCTGCACACCAGCACACACCAGACTGACACTGAGGTTACACCTCACACCTGACACCCATACCTCTTACTGCAGGGTTGTTAACACACAAACCTGTGGCCTTCAGCCACATGGAAAACCTGGACCGGAGATCCGTGACTCCCATGCACACCTATGGACTAAATACGCCTCTGTGTGCATTCTGGGGAGCACAAACAGCGCCCCCTGGCTGTAACGGGTCATTGCCTCACAAAATATAGATAGATAGATAGATAGATAGATAGACTTCACAAAAACAGGCAGCACTCCATATTCTTAGAAAAATGTGCAGGGTTTTATTATACCCACATCATAATGAAACCCTGCACATTTTTCTAAGAATATGGAGTGCTGCCTGTTTTTGTGAAGTATATTGACCAAGAAAAACCAGTGGACAGGTTGTTTGGGGCTTTGCACCCGAAGAGAAGTATTGGATTTGTGCTGTTCCATTTTTTTATTGATAGATAGATAGATAGATAGATAGATAGATAGATAGATAGATAGATAGACTACCGTTCAAAAGTTTAGTGTCACCCAGACAATTTTGTGTTTTCCAAGAAAACTCATTCTTTTATTAATCAAATGAGCTGCCAAATGAATTGAAAATCTAGTCCAGACATTGACAAGGTTAAAAAAAAAAAGATTTTTATTTGAAATAATAATTTTCTCCTTCAAACTTTGCTTTCGTCAAATAATGCTCCCTTGGCAGCAATTCCAGCATTGCAGACCTTTGCGTCAGCAAATTAACTGCTAGAATGCCAATCTGGAGAAATTTCCCCCCATGCCTCCAGAAATCCTTCCCACAAGTTGGTTTGGCTTGATGGGCACTTTTTGCGCACTATACGGTCAAGCTGCTCTCACAACAGCTCAATGGGGTTGATATCTGGTGACTGTGCTGGCCACTCCATTACAGATAGAATACCAGCTGCCTGCTTCTTCCCTAAATAGTTATTGCATAATTTGGAGGTGTGCTTTGGGTCATTGTCCTGTTGTAGGTTGAAATTGGCTCCAATGAAGCGCTGTCCACAGGGTATGGCATGGCATTGCAAAATGGAGTGATAGCCTTCCATATTCAATATCACTCTTACCTTGCGCAAATCTCCCACTTTACCAGCACCAAACCAACCACAGACCATCATATTACCTCCACGATGCCTGACAGATGGAGTCATGCTCTCTTCCAGTATCTTTCCAGTTGTTCTGCATTTCACAAATGTTCTTCTGTGTGATCCAAACACCCCAAACTTGGATTTGTCTGCCCATAACACTTTTTACCAATCTTCCTCTGTCCAATATCTGTGTTCTTTTGCCCATATTAATCTGTTCCTTTTATTAGTCAGTCTGAGATATGGCTTTTTTCTTTGCCACTCTGCCCTGAAGGCCAGCATCCCGGAGTCGCCTCTTCACTGTAGACCAGTGATTTTCAACCTTTTTTGAGCCGCGGCACACTTTTTATACTTAAAAAATCCCGAGGCACACCACCAACCAAAATGGCACAAAATGGTGCGTCCAGGTTTGAGATGAAAGTCTGCAGTCATTCTATGTGACTGCAGGCTTCTGAATTCTCACAGCGCAAGCACTGCACACTTTCAGGATTCTCCCTTGCCGGTGGCCAGAGTGGACGGTCATGACAGCACAAGTATGTGATTTGGATACTTCTGGCCACATTCTAACTAGACGTGTCCGGCCTCAGTCAATTAATTTTCATTGAATGAGGCCACACATGTCTAGTCAGCACGTGACCGCATGTATGTAAATCACCAACATCAGAGAATTATGATAGCAGTGTGCACTGTGAGAATTCAGAAGTCTGCAGTCACATAGTATGACTGCAGACTCATCACAAGCTTGGACATCCCCTTTAATGTTCCTAACAAATAAAAATGAGAATTAGTATCACAAAAAAAACACATTTACATCCAGGTACCTGATAGATGACGTTGTTTGTGGAGTCACCTCTTTCTTTTCATCTTCACCTTGTCCAGATGCCATGATGACTCTTCTCATCCACCGGCAGAGCTCGTTTCTGCAGACTTCCATCTTCTCCGGTCTTCTGCAGCACATCCCGACACAACACCCTTAAAGATAGCAGTGTTATTATAATGCTCCGGAATAACAATATCTGCCCTAGGCTGAGCCCCTGAGTAAATAATTGCCCCTCACTTTATTCCCAGCACATAATATGACCCTCACTGTCCCTCTTATGGTACATGCCATCCACACTACCCTCTCTCTCTTTTCCATACTTCACACTGCCTTCTCATACGGTGTCCCTCATAGAGAGCCCAGTCTCTCTACTGTGCCCCTTCATTACACTCCTCCTACTTGGCATACTGTCTCCTCCTGGCTGTTACCCTCACACTACTCAGTATCTATTATGTGTCCACTCACACTTTCATCCCCCCATACTGTCTGCACACATTTCTAATAGCCTCCTCCTGTACATCCCCCCCCTGCTAACATACCCCTTTGCTCTCTCCATATTTCCTCCTCACACATTCCCCCGACTCCCCATACTGTCCTCACACATCCCATCACCGTTGCTCCCAGTACTGTCAGCACAGATTTTTCCCCTCGCTACTGTGTCCACCCCCATCTCCCCACTCACCCCCACAGAATATATCATAGTAACATAGTAACATAGTTAGTAAGGCCGAAAAAAGACATTTGTCCATCCAGTTCAGCCTATATTCCATCATAATAAATACCCAGATCTACGTCCTTCTACAGAACCTAATAATTGTATGATACAATATTGTTCTGCTCCAGGAAGACATCCAGGCCTCTCTTGAACCCCTCGACTGAGTTCGCCATCACCACCTCCTCAGGCAAGCAATTCCAGATTCTCACTGCCCTAACAGTAAAGAATCCTCTTCTATGTTGGTGGAAAAACCTTCTCTCCTCCAGACGCAAAGAATGCCCCCTTGTGCCCGTCACCTTCCTTGGTATAAACAGATCCTCAGCGAGATATTTGTATTGTCCCCTTATATACTTATACATGGTTATTAGATCGCCCCTCAGTCGTCTTTTTTCTAGACTAAATAATCCTAATTTCGCTAATCTATCTGGGTATTGTAGTTCTCCCATCCCCTTTATTAATTTTGTTGCCCTCCTTTGTACTCTCTCTAGTTCCATTATATCCTTCCTGAGCACCGGTGCCCAAAACTGGACACAGTACTCCATGTGCGGTCTAACTAGGGATTTGTACAGAGGCAGTATAATGCTCTCATCATGTGTATCCAGACCTCTTTTAATGCACCCCATGATCCTGTTTGCCTTGGCAGCTGCTGCCTGGCACTGGCTGCTCCAGGTAAGTTTATCATTAACTAGGATCCCCAAGTCCTTCTCTCTGTCAGATTTACCCAGTGGTTTCCCGTTTAGTGTGTAATGGTGACATTGATTCCTTCTTCCCATGTGTATAACCTTACATTTATCATTGTTAAACCTCATCTGCCACCTTTCAGCCCAAGTTTCCAACTTATCCAGATCCATCTGTAGCAGAATACTATCTTCTCTTGTATTAACTGCTTTACATAGTTTTGTATCATCTGCAAATATCGATATTTTACTGTGTAAACCTTCTACCAGATCATTAATGAATATGTTGAAGAGAACAGGTCCCAATACTGACCCCTGCGGTACCCCACTGGTCACAGCGACCCAGTTAGAGACTATACCATTTATAACCACCCTCTGCTTTCTATCACTAAGCCAGTTACTAACCCATTTACACACATTTTCCCCCAGACCAAGCATTCTCATTTTGTGTACCAACCTCTTGTGCGGCACGGTATCAAACGCTTTGGAAAAATCGAGATATACCACGTCCAATGACTCACCGTGGTCCAGCCTATAGCTTACCTCTTCATAAAAACTGATTAGATTGGTTTGACAGGAGCGATTTCTCATAAACCCATGCTGATATGGAGTTAAACAGTTATTCTCATTGAGATAATCCAGAATAACATCCCTCAGAAACCCTTCAAATATTTTACCAACAATAGAGGTTAGACTTACTGGCCTATAATTTCCAGGTTCACTTTTAGAGCCCTTTTTGAATATTGGCACCACATTTGCTATGCGCCAGTCCTGCGGAACAGACCCTGTCGCTATAGAGTCACTAAAAATAAGAAATAATGGTTTATCTATTACATTACTTAGTTCTCTTAGTACTCGTGGGTGTATGCCATCCGGACCCGGAGATTTATCTATTTTAATCTTATTTAGCCGGTTTCGCACCTCTACTTGGGTTAGATTGGTGACCCTTAATATAGGGTTTTCATTGTTTCTTGGGATTTCACCTAGCATTTCATTTTCCACCGTGAATACCGTGGAGAAGAAGGTGTTTAATATGTTAGCTTTTTCCTCGTCATCTACAACCATTCTTTCCTCACTATTTTTTAAGGGGCCTACATTTTCAGTTTTTATTCTTTTACTATTGATATAGTTGAAGAACAGTTTGGGATTAGTTTTACTCTCCTTAGCAATGTGCTTCTCTGTTTCCTTTTTGGCAGCTTTAATTAGTTTTTTAGATAAAGTATTTTTCTCCCTATAGTTTTTTAGAGCTTCAATGGTGCCATCCTGCTTTAGTAGTGCAAATGCTTTCTTTTTACTGTTAATTGCCTGTCTTACTTCTTTGTTTAGCCACATTGGGTTTTTCCTATTTCTAGTCCTTTTATTCCCACAAGGTATAAACCGCTTACACTGCCTATTTAGGATGTTCTTAAACATTTCCCATTTATTATCTGTATTCTCATTTCTGAGGATATTGTCCCAGTCTACCAGATTAAGGGCATCTCTAAGCTGTTCAAACTTTGCCTTCCTAAAGTTCAATGTTTTTGTGACTCCCTGACAAGTCCCCCTAGTGAAAGACAGGTGAAACTGCACAATATTGTGGTCGCTATTTCCTAAATGCCCAACCACCTGCAGATTTGTTATTCTGTCAGGTCTATTAGATAGTATTAGGTCTAAAAGTGCTGCTCCTCTGGTTGGATTCTGCACCAATTGTGAAAGATAATTTTTCTTGGTTATTAGCAGAAACCTGTTGCCTTTATGGGTTTCACAGGTTTCTGTTTCCCAGTTAATATCCGGGTAGTTAAAGTCCCCCATAACCAGGACCTCATTGTGGGTTGCAGCTTCATCTATCTGCTTTAGAAGTAGACTTTCCATGCTTTCTGTTATATTTGGGGGTTTGTAACAGACCCCAATGAGAATTTTGTTACCATTTTTCCCTCCATGAATTTCAACCCATATGGACTCGACATCTTCATTCCCTTCGCTAATATCCTCCCTTAAAGTGGACTTTAGACAAGACTTTACATAGAGACAAACCCCTCCTCCTCTCCGATTTTTACGATCCTTTCTAAACAGACTGTAACCCTGTAAGTTAACTGCCCAGTCATAGCTTTCATCTAACCATGTCTCGGTTATTCCCACTATGTCAAAGTTACCTGTAGATATTTCTGCTTCTAGTTCTTCCATCTTGTTTGTCAGGCTTCTGGCGTTTGCGAGCATGCAGTTTAGAGGATTTTGTTTTGTTCCAATCTCCTCACTGTGAATTGTTTTAGAAATGTTCTTACCTCCCTTCTGAGTATGTTTTCCTGGGTCGTCTTTGTTCGAGTCTAATGTTTTTCTTCCCGTCCCCTCTTCTTCTAGTTTAACGCCCTCCTGATGAGTGTAGCGAGTCTTCTGGCGAATGTGTGTTTCCCAGGTTTGTTGAGGTGTAGTCCGTCTCTGGCGAGGAGTCCATCATACCAGTAATTCACACCGTGGTCCAGGAATCCAAATCCTTGTTGTCTGCACCATCGTCTTAGCCAGTTGTTTGCATCAAGGATCCTGTTCCATCTCCTGGTGCCATGCCCGTCTACTGGAAGGATGGCACCGATAGAATAAATCAATCCCCTTCCACACAGAATAAATGCACCCTGCCCCACACATGCTAAATAAATTCCAGCCCCCCCCACCTACACACTGAATA